>NW_017732301.1:319458-323881 GCF_001890085.2 Hipposideros armiger | reverse complement strand
CTTCCCTTTGATAAAGTTAAGTTTCTTTTTTGAAAATATTTGACTATAAGTTTTTAATTGCTAATAGTATTTAAATAATATCAGCACTCCAGGCTGATATTATGCAGGTGGTACTGTATTTGTCCTTTCTTCTTATTTCTAGGAATTTTACTAAACCTGGATTCTGAAAGGCTGCATTCTTTAGTCAGAAAGTGGGACCTCCGTAGGTACCAAGAGATGTTGAAATACCTATGTTAAGCAGTTTACAGACCATGATTAAGTTAATTCTGTGGTACAAACCTGCAGAGTGATTTTAAGGAGCTAATACAGATACACTTTGAATGAACTACTATGCAATGGCTGGTCTAGACTTTGTTTCCATTGTGTTCAGTTTCTTATTTCTGAATATATCATAAGACTTGTTATCCAAAGAGAAAATGTCAGAACATTATTCTGACTTTTTCATCAGAATACTTCTAAGGTTGTATTTTTATTACCTAGCCTGTAATGACAGATCAAGTGTCTAGTGTTTCATTTATCATTCAGTTGAATTATTTTTTTTACTTTAATACATAAATCATCAAAGTAACAGATCTTTCATTTTCCCCCTACCTTCTTTGCTACTTTTTTCATCTACTTCTTCCGCATAGATCACAGTCTTGTAAGTAAACAAAGGGAAACGTTATTTCCTTTTGACAGACTATTGAATATCTATCACTTTTCTGTTTCTAAAACCGGAGACTATCTTGGCATTTGGTTTTATCTTTTGCTTTGTTTGGCTGCTTTTCATGTTAGCGCTAACTCTATTCTAAGTATGGATGTGCCAGAATAGTGAACGTCTCTTATACTTCAGGTTGTTATTTTGAATATCCCCTCAAGTAGGATTTCTCTCCAAAAATTTTATCCAGAATAGTGGTTCTCAACTTTTTCTATACATTTGAGTCATCTGGTCATTCTCATCTAATTATTGGGTTGTCAGAAAAGTCATGACGTATTTTTTCTATGTTCTTATTGCAAAAATGCGTCATGACTTTTCCGACAACCCAATATATTGTCCCAGCTTATGAAAGCTCCATTGCTCAGACTGCTCTCCGGACCAGTTAAACTGAACCTCTGGAGCGTCAATATTTTTGAAACCCCCAAGTGGTCCCCATGTAAAGTTTGAGTTGTGAATGAGAGGTCTGATGCAACGCTCAACAATTATTATAAGCATCAGAATCACTGGGGGAAGAGGAAGTCTCATTAAAATGCATTTCCTGCTAGAGCAGTTCTAGGATGGACCCCAATCTCTGCACTGCATTTCTAATAAGCTCTCAGATAATGCACACACCACCAGTTCACAGGTCACACTTTGAGTATCAGCAGTTGAGTGAACTCTTGATTTCTTTCTGCCAGAGTCCCCAAAATAAGAATGCCATGTCTTACTCTGAGTTCACCCATTGGTCCTTACCTGTACCTGATGATAGCCCTAAAACAACATTTGAATTTATCAGCCACTAGAATTACCTCTGTCTGTATGGAATGAATATGTGTCTTATTTAGCAGGAGCAAGAGGCCCAAAAGCATTATGTCTGTTAGATTTCATGACTCATTTTAATATAGTATGTGAAAATTAGCATACTTTAGCTGTTGCAATTATTTATTATTTTAGTAAAGATAGTGACATTTTCCATACTTTGTGGAACCATATGAAATTACTAATTTTTTTGTTTTAACCATTATTGACCGGCAAAAATTGCAATTTCATTTTTCAATGTAATAGTTTAAAAAATTGTTATTCAGCACAGGAAAATAGAAAGAAAAATCACATTGGAAAATACTTTCCCCCTTCACATTGATTTGCAGAGTTTATGCTACTGATAGAACATATACTAGAATGAAATGAAGTTTTTATAATTTCAATACTAATTTTTTTCATGTGGACTTGAATTACCAGTGCTAAGTGTTCATGTATATGCTAATCTGATCCAGTTTAAGAAGAAAAAAAAAAAGAAATGTTGATGGAGAGAAGAAATATGTTATTTCTAAAAAGGCATTAGGCTTTAAAGAGAGTAGTTTAATCCATATATGGTAAATTTACTTTAATCTTTTTCAACAGCTAGGTTTTCAATGGCTTGCTGTTCCATTAAGACTAATTTTTGCCTTAGTTTTATTTTGCAGTCCTCAAGAAATACCATGCAAGGTTTAACATGTATCTTAGATAGGAAGGACAGGAGTTAATTATTTAACACTAATTAATAACAGTGCTGTGAACTACTGTGACCAAATATTATTTCAATTGTGGTAATGAATTAACAACTTGTTGGATAAAATTTCAACCATAAGTGATTTTAACACATGTTAACATTATGCTCAGCAACCACTAAAAAAAATAAATAAAAATACAAAAATGTGGAGCTAAGTTTAAATGGAATTCTAAGAAATATTTGTTTAACCTAACAAAGGCAAGGGTGGAGGAAAAAAATGGGCCACATAAAGGACAGACAAAAAAAAAAGCAAATGAGAAAATGGCAGACCCAAATCCAGCCATATCAATACTTATATTAACTGTAAAGAGAATGAATGCTGCAATTAAAAGTATAGATTATCACACTGACTTTTTAAAAAGCAAGATCCAATGATGTACTGTGTATAAGAGATGCTCATGAAACATAAAGACGTATGACAAAAAAAAATGCTTGAAGGTAAAATGATCGAAAAATATATACCCTGCAAATTAAAATCATAACAGAGTGAGCAGGGGCTGGGGTTCGCATGCCTGCCCTGGCTCCCTTGGCTGGGGTGCCTTTGGGTGAAGGGGGAGGAAGAGTATTGGCCAGGTATTTCAGGCTAGGTATTTCAGGATCCTTGAGATGTGGTTCAAGGGACCGCCTCCCACCCCCAGGGTAACCTGAAATGGGGACATTTAGTGCATGGCGAGGTTGGAGCGGTGTTTCTGGGTCCCGGCGTGGAGTTACCTCTGAAAAACGGCTTGAAGGTTTTGCCTCCCTAAAGGTTATTCAGCAGCTCCCTCATTCCGCTCACCTCCCGCGAGCCACTCAGGGTGCGAGGGCGTGGGAAGGCTGGATAAGGGCTGGGGTTGGGGTCGGGTGGGTGATGTGAGAGGACTGTGGTGATGAGGCAGAGGGGATAGGGTCAAAGTGGGGCTGGGGTGGGATAGGCATGGGGTTGGGTGTTACTTTGGCTCCACGGAGGACTGAGCAAGCCCAGAGCCCAGCCTGGGGTCTCCTGTGCCTGGGAAACCTGCGACGGAGGACGAGATTCAGCTGGAGAGGAAGTTAAGGACAATGTTTCAAAAACTCAGGAGACAGAAAGCGGAAAAAGAGGATCTCTGACGGCACGAGTACTCGCGGAGCTTCAGATGAGACCAGGGTTGCACGCGGGACGTGCCGTGGAAAGGAGCCACGGACCCGTGACTCCTTCTCATCCAGGGATGGGCGTTGGGTGGCGAGAGGGCCCGCCTAACTCGGGAGGTCCACTATGACTGCGCAGATTCTTGCTGTTCCTCCGCCTCCAAGGAGGGAGAATGGGTCCAAGCTTTGTCCTCTCTGAACCAGTGAGTTATGAATATTGGATTGATACTGATGACCTAAGATATATTGATGGACAGGAATTGTACAAACGAGCGCACCAACCTGCCGGACAACTGTTCCAACAAAATGACTGAGCTGATGACATGACTCTTGATGAATAAAAGCTGTGGTCTGAGAACGGGACTGGAAAATGGGGAGAAGAAACTGCGAAGGTTTCGTGTTTCCAAGATTTCCCATATTCGCTGGAGGGTAGGGCTTGGCATTCAGGGAGCTGTCCTAATGACAGAGGGTGTCGGGGTGTGGCAAGAAGGTTCGTGTAAATCTAGAGATAGCATCAGGTGTAGCATATGACACTCGTTTAAGAGCATTGAAAAAATAATTTCCTAAAATTTAGATGAAATGGCATATCTGGAGATTTGAATACTGGAGAGTGCATATAGAGAGCAATTACTTTCATCCTCAATCCCCAGTTTACAAACACCTTCCATTCCTGTCCAAATGGGTAAATGAAGACTTCTATGACCATCTTATGTCTGTAGTTCCTTTTGATTCGTACGACTACCAACTTTTCAGCCTAATATTAATGGCATAACACTTTAGAAGCACAGTTTTCTTGTTGTAGATGCCTGAATGGATCTTTCGAAAACAAGCACACGTTTGAAGTGAGAGCTCTTCAAGGCAAGTCTGTAACACAGAAAACTGAGACGTGTTAGCCTTTCCCTGAGCGGTCACATGGGTTGAGGAATCTTTCCATTTGCACTTTTCTTCTCCAGCATCCACATCCCTTTACCACCCATCTATCCTCAGCACTCTAAACTGCCATGATTCCTAATGAACTCCCACCCCCAACACTCACAAAAAAAAAAAAAAAAAAAAGAGGTGGGGGGGGAACTCCTCTTAATGTTACAAAA
>NW_017732301.1:295504-319433 GCF_001890085.2 Hipposideros armiger | reverse complement strand
CTCTTCACCGTGTGCTGTGGGGCGGGGTACAAGGGTGTTACACAGTCAACTATGTAGCCATTTGTCTGCCATTCTCCCCCTATTAAAGCTTTTCACTCCCACCCCCAACACTCACAAAAAAAAAAAAAAAGGAGGTGGGGGGGGAACTCCTCTTAATGTTACAAAAGGTGTTAGGGATGGTGAAAACTGAACTGCATTAGCTCAGTTGCTCAGATGTCTTCTGATTGGTTACAAATAATGAGATTCTTTTAAATATGTGTTTCGTATTGTTCACCATATCAAATCCACTTTGGGAATTATGTTATCTATTATATATTATAAATGGTATGTGTTTGGACACAGTTAATCTATCATTTTGCTAAAAGGGCTCTTCAAAAGGAATGAAAATAGTGTTTTCCTTTATAGCATAACATACTTTTTCCCTTGGATTATATGAATTCTACCTGCAGCCTATATTGACAAATGGACATTACCTTTTCAGATTTTATAGCATTCATTAATGAGAAAAATTTGACTCCTTTATCAGGGAAACTTTTTTTTCTTGAAAAATGAGTGTAATAATTCCTATTATCTTTGGTATATGTGAAAAAAAACTTATGGCAAATAAGGGAAATAAATAAAGGAAGTAAATAAAGGAAATAAGGCAAATAAAGGAAGTAAAAGGAAGACCATGGTTTATGTTAAAACCATGATCTTAAGGAAGTCAAAGTTTTAGTATGTATTTAGATCAGTGCATTATCAGCTACTTTTTAAAAAGGAGATTGTTGATATTCATATTGAGATACAGCTAGATCTCAAAGCACCTTCTGAATCACTTGAACATGTAAGCCCCTGCACAGTTTTTGGTTCTGTTGTCATCCCCTTGGCAGTTGGTATTCCATGTGTGGCACCTGTGGTGACTTGTGGTTAAGCATACACTTCATTTAACTAGAATCCCATGTTACAAAAAGTTTGGATGGAAGGAAATTTAGTAGAAAAAAAGAAAAAAAAAAGCATAACGGGTCAGTTCATCAGGAAGACATTACAATATTAAAAAATTAGACCAAAATTTTTTTAAATTAGGAAATATATAGATTTAAACTCCACTATCAACCATCTTGATCTGGTCGGTATTTATAGAACACTGCTCTTGACAACTGTATAGATTTTTTTCAAGTATACATTAAATCCTCACCAAGATAGACCATATGCTGAACCATAAAGATACCTTAAATTTCAAAAGATTGAAATCTTACAGACTATGTACTCTGATTACAAAAAAATAGACGTGAATCAGTAACAATATGACACCTAAAAAACCCCGTAAATTTGTGAAAAGTAAAACCACATCTAAATAGTATAAGGATCAAAAAAGAAATCACAAAGAAAATTAGCAAATATTGCAACTGAATATATGGACATAACATACCGAAATTTGTGGGATGCTGCCCAAAAGTACTAAGGAGGAAGTTTATAGTTCTCAGCACTTATATGAGAAAAAAAATTGTTTAATTAATGATCCAAGCCTTCAAATTAAGAAGTTTAAGAAAATGAGCACTTAAGCCCAAAATAAGTACAAAGAAGGAAATAAGAGGAGTAGAAAAAAATTAAATAGAAAATAGACAAATGATAGAGAATATTAACACAGTCAAAAGTTGGTTCATTGAAAGGTATAATACATTTAATAGCCCCTAAGAAGACTGTTCCAAAAATTAATGAATTGCTTCATCATAATGGAAAACTTTTGTTCATCAAAAGCTCCATTATGAAAATGAAAAGGTAGGTCACACACAGGAGAAAAATAGTTACAATATACATATTGTGAGTACAAAGGACTTGCATCCAGAACATATTAAGAACTTCTGTAAATTATTAATTAAAAGATAACCAACTAATACTTCAATGAGATACCATTTCATATCCGTAATAGTAGCTGAAACTAGGAAGACAGGACCTTAGTACTAATGAGGATATGGCACACTGGAATTTTCTGCATTGCTGATTAGAGCAAGGCATACTACAGCCACTTTAGAAAACAGGCCATTTCTTATAAAATTAAACGTATCTTCCTTTTTGAGCCAAAAATTTCACTTCTATGTATTTATCCAAGAAAAAAACATATCCACAAAAATATGGTACAAGACTCGTCGTAGCAGCTGTATTCATAATTGCCAATAACTGAAAACAATCCAAATGGCCAGTAATAAAAGAATAAACAAATTGAATACTTACTATTCATCAGGGGGAAGAAAAGGAACTACTGCAGTGATACATCTTCCAAACACTGTTATGCAGAAAAAGTCAGGCACCACAGAGTGCATATAATATGATTCAGCTTCTATGAAACTCAGTATAGGTGAAACTAATCTACAATAATAGTAGTAATCTATTTACTACCCATGGTGGGGTGGTAAAGATTGACTGGAAACGGGAAAAGAGAACTTTCTGGGAGCATGGAGATGTTCTATTGTATATTTTGATTGGGCTGATGGTTACTTTGTATATACAGTTATAAAAAAATGTTGAATTTTACATTGAAGATCTGTGCATTTCAAGGATGTAAATTTTACCTCAGTTAAAAGAGAGAGAGACAAACTTTGATGTGCTTCTCATAAACTAGATATAGCAGTTTAAAAATTCTCATGCATCAATTCTTTCAGGCTTCTTGAAATTCTCAGCTAAAGAAAGGGAGAAGGCATGTCCCTAGCAAACCCCCTTCTCTACTTAGTAGGCATAACATTTAACACTTCTGATTATTTAATTCATGTTTTGCTTTAAATTATTTTTAAAATCTTCCTGTGTAGCTGCGAATAATAACATTATTTAGCGATTATTGGGCTGTTACAATACACCAGGCATTCTTCTAAGGGTTTTGCATGTTTACCTCCTTTAATCTCGTAGCACCTGATGAAGAAAGTACTATGATAAGCCCATTTTACACATGGAGTATCAGAAGCACAGGGACTTAAGTCATTTGTCTAGGGTCACATGGTTCTTTTTTTTTTTAAAGGTATCTTTTTTTTATTATTATTGGGGAATTGGGGAGAGGGGTACAGCTTTGGGGAATTGGGGAAAGGGAACAGACAGGTAGACAAGTTGCTGTTTATTTTTTTTTGTTCTTCAGTCTAGTTGTGGAGGACGTTGCTTCACTGGCCCAAGTTGGCACCATCTTTGCGCTCCTCCCGGGCGAGGCAGATCAGTCGCCAGCTTCTGGACGGCCACTCACAGCGGCTGCTGGCCGCTCACGCTGGCTGCTGGCTACACACGGTAGCCCATGGCAACCCACTGCCACAGGGGCTGCAGCCTATGCCATCACCAGTGACTCACGGCAGCCCAGCTCCAGGTTGAGCTGTTGTTCAGCATCTTAGCTGTAGAGGGCAGTGTCACTGGCCCTCATATGTGGGATCCGAACCGGGGTCCTCTGGCATCCCAAGCCAGCTCTTAACCACCGCGCCACTTGGCCGGCCCCACATGGTTCTTAAGGCTCGAAACTGCGCCACGCCCCAAATGCTCCAAATGCTCCGGTGTCGGAGCAGGCGCTGTGCTCTCTTCACCGTGTGCTGTGGGGCGGGGTACAAGGGTGTTACACAGTCAACTATGTAGCCATTTGTCTGCCATTCTCCCCCTATTAAAGCTTTTCAGGATCTCAGCAAACACAAGTAGCACCAATTGCCAAATCAAGGAGTCAGAATGTGCCTTATGGCTCTTCTAATCCCAACCCCTAACGCTGAGGGCAAAGCTCAGGGAGGGCTGCATACCCATAAGTGGGGTCATTCTACAAAGCTGAGTTGATGGAAAAAGGTAGCTGAGACTAGCGCTCACCCCTGGACTAACCATATTCTATGCTACACTCAACATGTGGAAATTTATATTTCAGGAAATTTGACGTTCCTGGACCTAAGAGGCAGACAATTGTGTTAAACAGATTTTTATAGTATTTTTCTTCCCAAGCAGGCTACCTGATTCTGTCTGTATTAGGGGCATTAGCTGAGCCATGTTGTGCCAGTATCGGCGCTAAGCAGCAAAATATAAATACCCTGGCAACACTGGTTCTCGGTGATTTCAATTTTTCTTTCTACCCTTGATGTCTATGCACATTTTATTAGCTCTGGTAACACAAACAAAGATGAAATTCTGGGATCTACCCATTATTTATTTTTCCAGTTTCTGACTGTCTCCTCAAGATACAGAGCACATCCGTGAGGGTCCTGCCCATTTACTCTCCTGGGGATTGTATACATCAAACCGCAGCAAATAACAAAAGGACTAAGAACATCAAGGACGAAGGGTTCAATCCTGAGGCACACGCACAGGCCAAATTAATATCGCCAGCAACTGAATTAATCCATGCTTGCTGACGGAACCTGAAGATTTTCATTAATTTCGAGCATAAACTCAGGTGCCAAAGACCTTGAAATTGGTTTAATATTCAGCAGTTTTCAAAAGAAACTGCGTATGGATAATCACTGAAAGGTAGATTTTATTAAAAACCTGTACCCTCAGCAGCTGGGCTTCTGTTTTTCAAATAGTGGCTGCAGGTTCTCCCTTATCCCGGTTACTGCTGGCGTCTGGGGATGGAGTTAACCCTGTAAAGACCTTGGTGGCCTGTTTTCCGAGTGGTGGGTGTTCAGAGCAGGCGCATGTGAGATCAATCTTGATCTTCCCACTGGAAAAACTGTTCGCTGAGGTGCTCTAGCGTTCACCCAGCATGCACCTAAGCTTCAGTGAGAGAATAGATCCCACCCCCATGAATAATTTCAAGAAGGCCTCATACTGACCTAGTAGTGCAACCATGATTAAAAGAAAAGAGGCACTGCGGTTCCATGTTAGCTGAGGGGTCTGGACACACACCTGCCTTCTCATTGATAGCAGGGTGAAGAGGATTCTTCCAGCATGTTCAGAACACCTGATGAGTTTCCTAAGGAAGTAAACATTCATTGTGATAATCATAGGTTTGTGTATAAATGGATTGTTTTAACATAAGTTGGCCACATTCTAGAATGGGTGGGATTAAAGGGCTTAAAGAGTCACTCTGTTCTATACACCTAGATCTTGAAAGTCAACCTTATTTTTGGCATTCCATAATCACTGTGAATATGCTCACTAGGAAAACTCTCCTAATTTTTTCTGAAATTTAAAACCCTAATTTTTTAACTATTACAAGAACTTGGCATAGAATTAAAAGAGACACCATTTTCACGAAACCCTTTAGTTTAATATTTATCAAGAGAATTAGATACTAAGATTTCTTTTCTTTGGAGTATTTTGTAAAAGTAGAGATATTATCTTTTTTCAAAAATCATTTTAAAATGTATTTTTAGAGTGGAGAAACAGGACAACTTGGTATAGAAAGCTGATGTTAGGAAAAAGTTTAAAAATTTGGCCTTATAAAGAACGCTTGGTTGCTGAAACTATTAGCGGCATAGGCAGATTATTTTTATAAAGTGATACATACACATAAAAAAATGAAAAACCGTAATGGATTAGTCCAGAGATTTACTTTTGGTCCTGTCGTAACTATCAGTACTGTAAATGCCCACTCTTAGATGCTCACACATACAGTCACAGAAGTACCGATCGCATAATGAGTCTTGAGGCAGACTGGGTGGGGCCTGGCTCCCAAACCCCTCATTTTGTGGGAAGCAAGCATTTCTTCTCATATGATCTCATGGGAATTTTATTTAGCTTCATTTTTCTAAGAAAAAAAGGTAACAGATTCTTGTTTAAACAAGGGATTGTCATCCCCTAAGCTCTTTTAATGCAGAATGTTTTATGTTTCCCAAATGAAATTTCAGTTGCCCTGTAGAAGGACAGGTTGTAAAAGGGACGCCCGGCCCACTGCCTCAGGCAGACATTGTTCGCATCACCCATAATGCACTGAGCTGTGTTCTGTACACCTATTTTAATATCTTTTCACACTACTTACCCAAATCCCTCCCATAGAGATGTCATAGTGTGAATTATGAATGTATTGTCCCACTAATGCATACTGTGGATTAGGTATAGCTTATATAAGAGCTTCAGGGCACCCTACTACCTATATAATATTGACAGATTGGAAAGCACCCAAAAAATAGTCATATCATGATTAAGAAAATGAAAGGACTAAGAGAATTATGAAAAATAAGAAAATATATAAAACACCAGGAGAAACCCAAATGAAGTCAAGGTCATGATCATAGCTGTAGGAAGTTAAAAGAGCTAAAAGGAAAACTATATGAGCTACAAAATGAGATCACTTACAAGGGAAACTTCAAAAGGAAAGTCAGTTTAGTTAAAAATTTTATCACTTGATTTTCTTTTATTATGTGCTTTAGCTTATAAATGGGTTAAATAATATTCCACAGGGAAAGCTGTGTGTCTCTGTGTGTTTTTAATGCAAAAGTGGAACCCTAACATTTTAAGCATTCATAGTTTAACTTCATTCTGAAGCTTTAAAAAGAACATTTTTTACGTCACCTTTATAAGATTTATGGATTTTGAACAACTTTGCACAAGACTTTGTCCAAAGCCTCTTGGCCCCCTAAAGGACATTAATATATTGTGGAATTTATGGGCTGTAGTGTTTCTTTGTAAAGCCAAGAGAAGAGTTAGTTCTAACGTGAATAAAATTTCAGACAAGGAATATTTTTACTTTAGTTTTACTTTATTCCTGGACTTTAATTTTTGGCAAGACTTAATAGTGGATACAAATCATTATAGCAGTGTATTAAAATATTTTAACATATTGAAGAATTATACTGCTAAATACAGAATATCAATGTTACATCATGCATGTAAACCCTGAAGAAAAATGTATCAGTCATAGTAAAAACAAGAAGATGTAGAAGTTTAGAATTAAATGTTAAGCTTTTAAAACACATCACATTTTCTTCCTTCTTTTCTCCTATCTTCTTCTTTTTTTTTTTTAGCTGAGCTTATCACTAAATCACAAGCTTTTCTTGGAGTGCAGCAAATTAAATGTTTTCTAATATGTGTGGTCTATTTTAGTAGCTCAAACATACCCCCAAATAGATTGCTTTGATAGATTTAACAATTCTTGCAGTCCTCTCTGTGTCTAAATATTGATCTGCATTTTATAAAGCACTAAAAAGCTAGAAGCTCACAGGTCTCATCAGATGGCAACATCTTGTCTTGGATACTACTGAATTTCTGGGATTCATTTATGTTTTGAAATGTCTTCAGCAGAGTGCAAAACAGGCCTTGATTTGAGAGGCTTTTCAAATATATTTGTATATTTCCTTTTTTGGCTTTGAGGCTCTGTTTTATGGTGTCTTGTTATCCTTCATTATTAATTCCTCCTATTTGAATACACAATGTATAGGCTAAAAGGCTAGAGATTTGAATTGTCCCACGTGCGATACTGTGTGTGTGAGAGAAGGAATGTTACTCAGCTTTTGTTTGCTTTCAGACATAAATGAAAGAGCAGAAGCTATTTCTAAGAACAAAATAAGAGTTTAGGTTTTAAGACTAGATTCCTTCTGACCATTTCTGAATATCCCCCGTGCTCCTAATAGGTTCTGATGTGCTTAAGAAGATTGTACCTGACACAGGTTCAAGGTTTTCTTTGTCCCACTTCTGGGCCAATTTACAAAAGCCACCAGTGGAAGCAAAGAAATGAATGACTATTTCCAAAGTTGGCATCTTTGTTTGTTGTCTTTTCTGAAGGAATGAAATCAGTTTATTTGAGCAATCTGTCCTGGAGGTGAATGAACTAAATTTCAATTATGGAGATTACTAGCACTTGCTCACCCTTTTTAAATTTCAGTCTTGTGTTGGATGGGGTTCATCGTTTTTAACACAGAGGACCCCCTGCATTGTGTTTGCAGGTCCCCATAAGTGTGCAAACCTTGTACCATTTAATTGAGTTACTGATATTACACTGGAAACCAAATAGTGAAGGAATTTAAAGTTTAATTATGTCAGTGGAGTGATCATCTCACGTCCTGATTCAACAGCTTTTAATAAGCCATCGTATTACCTGTTACTAGAGAAAGCAGCTAGAATAGAGATGCAGAAAACTTGCTTTAACAATATGAAACTGGAAAGCTATGATCTCCAGAATTATGGGTACAGTTTTGGCCACTCCACTCAGATGATCATTCCAAAGCATGCAGGAAAGAGCACTAACCTGGAACACAAGGAGACCACTGTTATATTTTGGAATTGAATTTGCTCCATTTCTCCTTAAATGGTTTGCTGTAATGATGACACATCATAAATTCATGTGCACAGTTAGAAACAAAGTATTTATTTTGTCTACCCATTAGTAATATTTTGAGAATTAATGAAGATGATTTTATTAAAATCATTATCATTCAAAATGCTATAAAATGTGTATTTGGCTAGTAATGAACTATTATTCTCTGTACAAATGTTATTAGACATGAAATGGTGTCTTAACATCTACAACTGCAATATAAAGGCAAGTTTTAAAAAGGAGATATATAACAAACCATTATTGGAAATGTAAATAAATAATAATTGTAAAAATAAACATATAAATCCAGTTATAATTTTATATTTGAAAGATTGGCAACCTATTTCCTACAAGTCAAAGATAATTTTACTGACAAGGGCTCTTATTGAATGAAACATGTCCCTTGCTTTCCTCTTCCTTCCTGAGAAGGGCTGTCTCTTGCTGCTACCTCCAGAGCGGGTTCTGGTTCTCTGGCCCACTTGGGAAGTGACAGCCTGGGGCCAACTCTTCCCTATTCTGCACACACAAAGAAGTCAAGGCTGGACCTTGACACGCTACTTATAAAAGACAACTATTTCCAAAAATACAACTGGATGCTGTTTGGATGGATGGATGGAGACGGGGGTGGGGGTGGGGGGAGGAAGGGAAGAAAGGAAGGAGGGATGGATGGATGGATGGATGGATGGATGGATGGATGGATGGATGGATGGAATTTCACATAGGATTTGAAAAAACATTCAAGTCTTCCCTTCTTGACTAAAGAATTTTTGCCACATTTTCTCCAAAGCAACATTTAAATTAATCCTACTTTCCCATGAAAATAATGTGTCATACTCTTAAAAATAAGAAAAAAGTGAAGTGCACAAAACTCAATAATACAAGTATACTTAAGAATGAAATCAAACTGTTAAAAGTAACAAATCTTAAGGGAAAAAACATAGTTAATATTGGTGTCATGAATCTGACAGTATAATTCTGTATTACATAAGTTTCAGTGTGTCATGTTTTAGTTTTCATTTATCTGTAAGTATTTTCTAATTTCCCTTTTGATTTCTACTTTGATCCATTGGTTGTTTAAAAATGTGTTGTTTAATTTCCACAAATTTGTGAATTTCCAGTTTTGCTTCTGTTATTGATTTCTAACTCCACTTCACTATGGTTGGAGAAGATACTTTTAATGGTATTTTCCTTTTTAAATCTATGGAAACTCTATTTGTGGCCTAATATATGGCCTGTCCTAGAAAATGTACTATGTGCACTTGGAAAGAATATGTAGGCTATAGTTAATGGGTAAAGTATTCCATATATGTGTGTTACATATATTTGGTTTATTGTATTAAGTCCTCTATTTCCTTACTTATCTTTTATCTGGTTGTCCTACCCAATATTAAGAGTTGGGTATTACTGTAGAACTGCCTATTTCTTCTTTCAAATTTGTCAGTTTTTGCTTCCTAGATTTTGATGGTTTGTCATTAGGTGCCTAAATGTATTGTTATATCTTCTTACTGTCTTGAGCCTTTTATTAATTTTCTCTTTTGTCTCTTGTAACCATTTTTTATATAGAGTCTATTGTATCTCATACTAGTATAACCACTCTGCTTTCTTTTATTATTTACTAGTAAAAGATAGTTGCTATTTACATGGCATCTTTTTTTTCATACTTTTACTTTCAATCTATTTGTGTCTTTGGACCTGAAGTGTTTTATAGACAGCATATAGTTGGATTATGTGTTTTTATCATTTTGCCAACCTGTATCTTTTGATTGGAGAGTTTAATTCAATTACATTTAAAGCAAACCTCCATGATACATAAAGATCCACTTCTGTCATTCTGCTACTTATATTATTTAAATATAAGGCTATTTGCCTTATAACTTTTTGATCTATCATTTCCTACCTTACTGTCTTCTTTTGTATTTATTTGATTTTTTTTACAGTGGAATGTTTTAATTACTTTCTCATTTCCTTTTGTTTATATTCTGTAGCTATTTTCTTTGTGGTTATTATATGGATTACATTTAACATCCTAAAGTTATAACCCTCTAATTCAAATTCATACCAGCTTAACTTCAGTAATATATATATTTTTTAAATTGCTCCTTTACATCTCCATCCGTGCCCCTTTTCGTTGTTGATATCACAAAAATAACATCTTTGTGCATTCTGTGTTCAAAAACATAAAATAATATTTCTTTTAAATGTCCTAGTCTCTCAAATTATGTAGAAACAAAAATTGGAGCTACAAACTAAAGTTACAATAGTACTAGCCTTTAAACTAATAATTATTCTTTTTTACAAAATATATTAGTCTTAAACAATGTTGCAAACCAAAAGTGGAGTTACAAACTGTTGTTACAATAGTACTCACTTATAATTTTCTGATAGATTTGCCTTTATTGGGATTTTTATGTCTTCATATGGCTTTCAGTTAGGTCTAGTGTCCTTTCATTTCACCCTGCAGGACTCGAGAATTTGCTGCAGAGGAGACCTAGTGATAACCAAATATCTCAGCTTTTGTTTATCTGGGAATATTTCAATTTCTCCCTAACTTTTAAAGGACAGATTGCCAGATAGTGGATGCTTGGTTGACAGGTTTGTCCTTTGTTTTTGTTTTGTTTTTAGCATTTTTGAATATATTGGCCCACTATCTTCTATCCTCCATAGTTTTTGTTGAAAACTGTGCTAAATATTTTATTCAAGATCCCCTATATGTGATGAGTCACTTCTCACTTAATACATTCAGGATTATCTCTTTGTTATTTAATTATAATTTGTCTTGGTGTGGATCTCCTTGATTTCATGTTTCTTGAAATTCTTAAGATTCTTAGATGTTTATATTCATTGTCTACATCAAATTTGGGAAGTTTTCAACCATTATTTCTTCAAGTATTCTCTCTTTCTTTTCCTTCTGGGACCCTCATAATGCATATGCTGGTCTGCTTAATTGTGTCTCAAAAGCTTCTTAGACTCTGTTCACTTTTCTTCGATCTTTTTTCTTTCTGTTCCTCAGACTCAATAATTTTTGTTTTCCTATCTTTGAGTTCACTTATTCTTTCTTCTGACTGTTCAACTTTACCTCTGAATCCCTATAGTGAATTTTTCATTTTATTATTTATTTCATTATTGTATTTTGCAGCTCTATAATTTCTTTTATTTCTTTTTTTTAGGTTTTCTATCTCTTTATTTATATTTCCATTTTGTCCACACATTGTTTTCTTGACTTTCTCTATATCTTCCTTTAAACATCTTTAAGGCAGCTGTTTTAAAATCTTTGGTTAATATTTCTGCTATCAAGTCTTTTTCAGGAACAGTTTCTGGTTGATTTTTTTTTCCCTTTGAATGGGCCATACACTTTTTGTGAGTTTTTGTTCAAAACTGGACACTTGACTCTAATAATGTTTGAACTTTGGAAATTAGATTCTTCTACCCCAGGGTTTGGTTATTGTTTTTGTTAGTTTTTTTGATGTTGTTGTTTTGTTTTGTTTTGTTTTGTTTTGTTTTGTTTTGTTTTCATTGTTACAGGCTGTCACTGTTGAGTTTGAAGTGTTAACGTAAGGCCTTTTCAAGTCTTTTCTGAGCCTTTCCTTGGCTTTCAGGTTTTCCCCATATATGCAATTGTTCTTGAATCCCTAGTCTCTAATACCTAGCTCCCAAAAGGGGGAAAAAGAGAATAATGAAAGGGGGAGGGATAAGAAATGAATCCCTTGGAATCACTTCAGCCAAAGAGGGGAGGGGCTTGCAACAAGGGTGGAGATACAGCCACAATGGCTGCCTACCTCTCTGTCTGCACCTCTGATCAGAAGCACCAGTGTTCAGAACATGTGCACAGCTGCTTGTCACATGGCTGAGGAGTGAAGGATAGGCACTACTACTGTGCTGAGAACTAAAACTGACTGAAATTAACCACAGTTTACCATCCAAGCCTTCCCCCTGGAAGTTATAAGCCTTTTTTAAAGAGTCCAGAGTTCCAAAATATGGAATTTATGTTATATTAGACAGATTCTGCCAATGCAACTGTTGTCTAGGTGGGGAGACAGATTCCTGATACTTCTCTGCCATCTTCCCAGAATCCACTTTATAAATGAATTTTCATATAATGAATTACTCTTTAAATTTTATATATTTTTTCACTAATGTACATGTTAGGTAAGGGAAAGCGTTAGGATTTTGAGCTTTGTTAGATTTGGAGGAGGATTAATGAACACCAACTATGGGTCTCAAGCAGAGTATGCAAACAATATCAACAGTATTTAAAGGGTGAGTGGGAAAAATTGAGAGGTCATGTTCCTTTGCTTTCTCTGGAATTCTGTCATTTAGTATTGACCACACATTCTGATAGGCAGTCATATTTGTTTTTTATTAACAAAAATTTAAAATAAAATAAGTCAATGCTTATTAAATGAGGTTTAGTCAACCAAAAAATGTTTGAAACATAGAGGCAAAAGGTGACAATAACAGACATAAATTGGTTATGAAAAAGTTAGGAATCACTGTTCTAGAACTTCTGTGAGTTTTAATGAATTTTGTAATGATTCAAAAATACCAATCATATTTTGCACTAAGATACAATTACCTGCTGCACATAATTTAAGAAGATTTCTAAATGCCTGCGTAGTCTTCAAAGATTACAGAATTTTAGAATAAGAGAAGACTTTACAGATTAGTTTTATTTGGTTGATTAACTTTAAGGTGGATAGTTATTACTTGAGAAATTCAGAAATACCTCTCTGAAAATGAGTATTACAGTGGAAAACATCTCAGTAAAAGTTAGAGAAAATGGTATTGGTCTGTGGCATAGTGGAATATTTTTATATGCTGTGTGTTCCATTTAGATAGTGATAAAACTATTGGAGGGTCATTTAGCATCCACCTGTTATACTTTTAAATAAAATTTCAATTTAAAACAGATTTTGAAAATTATCCTTTGAACTCATGCACAGATTTTCTGAAAATGCCTGTTACCCCACCAAAAGATGTCTAATACTCTTCAATTTAAATTTTCCAAAAGAAAATGACAGAGGTGCTTTCAAAAAGTAATCGGTTTTTTCCATAGGTAAAAGTGCCAGTGGTTTAATAAGAAAAATCAAAGCTAAATTTATTGTATAGTTGATTAGCGTTTTAGATTTTCTACAGTACTTTTAGAATAAAGGCTATTTATCTTGTTTAATAAACTGTACATTAAAACAGATTTTTCATTGCCCAAATAAACAGCATCTAACTTCTCAAATGGGTGTTATGGAAAAGAAAAGTTGCACAGGAAGTGAAAAAGATCCAACAGCACTTTATTAAAAATATAAATATCCCTTCTAAAGGAAGTGCAAACTTAAGAGTGTGCCCATAAATGTCCTGACAGCCATGTTGTCCTTTCAGCCTCTACAGATGACAGTGCTGCTGAGAAGAAAGGGGGAACCCTGCACGCCGGCCTCATAGTTGGAATTCTCATCCTGGTCCTCATTATAGCAGCAGCCATTCTTGTGACAGTCTATATGTATCACCATCCGACGTCAGCAGCCAGCATCTTCTTTATCGAGGTAAGTGTGAAGTATGACACATAAGAACCATGCTGGTTGACAGACTCTCTCCCTTTGCTAACCCCACCTGTGTTTAATATTGCGCACATGATTTCTTCGTTTTGCAGTTGTGAGCTGGATGATTTGACACGCACGCGCACGTATTGATAGATTGCTCTCATGTGATGAGTTCAGTTACCTCATCTCAGGAGCTTTTAAAGAAATAGTCTATCTTTCCTTTTACAGATCTAAAGGAAAATAGAAACCATACTTTTTTGTTCTATTATATCAAGTATGTTAACCAGCTGTTCCCCGATTCTAGAAGAAAATGCAGCATATGCTGGAGGCTACAGGACTGTGCTTAAATCAATTAATCAATAGATACTAACAGAGTACTGGCTGGGTGCATCATGCAATATGGTGGGTCTGCTCTCAAAATGCTCAGAAACTATTTAAGAAAAATGATAGCTTTCATTTTAAAGTAACAGATATAACAACCAAATAATGACCGTTTTGTGTAATGTGTGTATATTTATGCATTCATATGTCAACGTGCATATATACACTCATACAAACACAAAGAAAATGCCATGCTCTGTCAGTGTTGTGTTTTCATGTACAAAGGGTAGATTTAGAGCCGTTCCCAGGAGCACTCAGGTGAAGGACCAGGCAGGATCTGTGTATAAAGGGCCAGAGCCAAATCCTGAGGACCAGAAGGTCTGAAACTGGGAAGTCTGGAGGCCACAGGATAAAGTTGGTGTGACCAAGTCACCCTCTATCTCACAGATGATTGGGCTTCCTGGGACCCCCGTATGTGCAGCTTTCATTCCAGCATCTAATGGGGCCTCTGCTCTTCCAACACCAAATAAATACTACAGCAATAAAAGAAGTCTTCCCCCTCAGCGCTTCAAGCATGTCAGTTTAAATCTTTTCCAATTCATTGGTTGACAAATAGAAAGGCTGCTTACAATTTTGTTCAATTGTTGAATGAGAAATTATACTGCCTTTTAAAGTACAAAGTTCAAATTCCTTTTGTCTCCTGTAAGGAGAGGTGAATGCAAATCAAAGAATTGCTCAAAAGCCCTCCATGGCTCTCTATTATCTGTAGAATAAAATGCAGTTTCTTTAGGTTGGCATTCAAGGCCTTGGCAAGCTGGAGCTCATCTATCTTTTCAGCCTTTATCCCAGGGCTCTCCAGCCTATAGTTGGCACTGCCATTGGATTCATTTTTTGCTCTTCTTCACGCACACCCCAAATTCTCCCTGCCCCAAACCATTACTCATTCTGTTTCTTCCACCACAAAAACCCTCCATTTCCACCTCAATTCTTGAGTTCAAGATCCAAACAGCCTTCCGTGTCATGTGCCCCATAAGCTTCGCTGGACCATCTCTCTGTCTAGACAGCTGGATATAATCTCTATCCTGAGATTACGTCCATTGTAGTGCAGTCATATCTTTCTCTGGCATTTATCGTTCTGAGCCACATTAGAGTTAGGTATATACCTGATTTATTCCACCCTATAGACTTTTAAGTTTCTCAAAATTTGGAGTACCTAACTTAAGTTTCTTTCAAATAAGAGGTATCCCATAAATATTTTCTGGGAACAAGGAAGACAATAAATACGAGCATACTAGGACATTTCAAGCTGTCATTAATATTTCACACATGACGTATTCCAGAAATGGCATCCTTGTTTAAAATCATAAGACTGGGGAAATTATCAGGCATTGCATTTAGTTGGAAAGCTGTTATTTAGGTTTGTTAATGTGCTGGATTTTCACGGAAGAAAAGTAGAAAGCTTACCCGAGGTCATGAATGCATGCCTCAGAGAGCTGACAAGTGACAAGCTGTAAAGCTTCGGCGACTAACCAGACAGCAGGCTGCCGCTGTCACCCCTCACATATTTAAGCCTTTTAATACGCTGTACAGTTTATTTTCTGACATCGTAGAAAAGAAGATACTGTGCAATATCTGATGGTGACGGTATTAGCGGGAAATTGCACAGCGCAAAAGGCCTACTTCACACCAGCTCACAGAAATCCTGCCATGACTACAAAGTGAGGCTGGACAACAGTGAAAGTGTTTTATTGACATTTGCCATTTTGAATTAGTCTTACTGTTTTATAATCAGAGGCTACATGTTCAGGTGTATGTATTTATACATGCAGATATTTATAGAATGTTTAGAGCTAGAAGGAAACTTAGAGATAATTTAGTCCTTTTCCCTCATAACACAAAGGAAGAGACCGAGGCTCAGAATGGTGGGGTGACTTCAAGGTCAAAGGGCCGTAGTTCTAGGAAGAACTCCCTACCTTTCCACACTCACATGAAGCAGAACAATTCTGCAGGGTCCCAGCTTTTCTCCTCTTTGCCTTTTTTCTTTCCAATTAAGTCGATTACCGGTTTCTACTTAAATCAGGACCTCTCTGACACCCTGCTAACCTCATGCAGCTCACAGTGGCTGGCCGATGGGTGGTTTAGGAAGGTGATAATCATAACTTTACCATGATTAAAGCTGACCCACATTTGCAAAACGAAACACAGATCCGTGATGATTGCATAGTGAGTGACATGCCAGACCTATGAATTTGAAGGTTTTGAATTACCAATTAAATTGAAGTTATTGGTGCATGAAGAGTTTACTTATATTACATAAATTGCTTTTTATGTTCCATATTATATTGCTATCTAATTTTTAAATGAAATGTAAAAGGGAGAAAAAGTAAAGTCATTTATAATCCCAACATGCAGAAACAATCACTCTTACTATTTTATTTTCTTCTGGAATTTTTATATGCATAATTTGATGTTTGCCCATTTAATATAATTGAAATTTCATTTAAATGCAAATTGATATTCTTTTTATTTTTCAAATAACATTTTCCTATGTTATAATGAACTCTGTATAGAGATTATTTTAATGGCTATATACTATTCCATTCAACACTCATTAAGTAGCTCTATATTGATTGCTTCTTACACTAAGTGGTAATTCCGAAAGCACTGAGGGCCTAACATTGCTTAAAAGTCACAGAGAACTTTCTTTCCACCAATTTAAGACTGCATATTAGTTTTCTACTGCTGCTGTAACAAATTGCCACAAACCTAGTAGCTTAAAACAGCACACACTTATTATTATTATTTTTTTAATATTATTATTTATTTTTAGCTGAGCCATCCTGCTACCTGTTGGCAGCTCAGTGGCAGCTCAGCTCAGCCATGAATCGAACCGGCAACCCTGTTGCTCAGAGCTTGCACTCTTGAGCGAGCTCTTAACCAACTGAGCCATTCGGCCGGCCCGCACACTTCTTATTTTATAGCTCTGGAAGTCAGAAGTCCAAAATTAGTCTCACTGGGCCAGAGTCAAGCAGGGCTGGTGGCAGCAGGGCTGGTGGCAGCAGGGCTGGTTCCTTCTAAGGCTTCTGGCTTCAGCTGCCATTTTTAGCTGCTAGAGGCTGCATGCACTCATTGGCTCCTGGCTCCTTCCAACCTCTGCTTCTGTCATCTCATCTTCTACTAACTCTGACCCCTGACCTCGTTCTTTTAAGGCCCCTTGTGATTACCTCAGAGCCACCTGGGTAATCCAGGATAACCTCCCCATCCCAAGATGCTTAATTTAATCACACCTACAAAGTCTGTTTTGTATAAAGTCTGTATAAGGTGCCGTTGGCAGGTTTTGGCCATTAGGACAAGGGTGGCCATTATTCTACCTACGACAGAATGCATCAAATGTAATATGCATCACGTGCTACCCATTAAACTGGGACACGATTTTGGCCACAAGAGACATCCCACTTCCAGTGATATTAACACGCGACCCACTGTGTATCTTGTGTATTTCACAATGAAATCCAGGCTGCATTGAACACTTGTAGGAATTAGCTTCTGGGCAAGACTCTGTGTATACTGTGATAAAATTTAATGACTTTGCCCTCGAGTGGCTATAGCGGAGTTCATGCAGCCAATCTTGTATTGTGGAGCACTGGGCTCTTCTCATTTTGTGTTATGATGATTAGCCCTATTATGAACACAGTAATGGTAACAGCGAACATTTATTAAATTCACTAGTGGAAGTGATTTCTGCTTATTACCTCATTTAATCCTCATGGAGATTTACAAGGTACCAACATGATTTCTCTGTCATCAATGAGGAAGCTGAGGCATGGAATTTCAGTCACGTGCTCACCTTCATGCATTTAGTCAGTGGTGGCGTCAGAATTTGAGCCAAGGTTCTCCAGAGACCACATCATTAACCACTAGGCGTACTGCCTCTCTGTGTGAAAGGATTTTTCTCCATGCACTCTGTAGAAATATAGGAAGATGTATACCTATAGACATACCTTATGTGCTTAGAACAGAGCCCCAAAAGTAGAATCAAAGGAAAGAAAGAAAGATACTTAATAAATATTGCCAAAATCATTGCCCAAAGATGTACACCAATTTATATAGCTATTGTTAGTTATATAGCTATTTATAGTGATGATTTGTGTTTCATTCTTGCAGAAAATACTCACCAATTATTACATATTTTATGGAAACAAATACTCTTCCTCATATGTGGTTACATGACATTTAGCTTTCGATATTCTTTTTGTTTTAGGAAGGATAAAGTGGAAATTAAAATCTAGAAATGCATCCTTATCTGGAGCTCTAAGTGAATGTCACTAGATGCAACAAAATGACTAAAATCAAGAGAAAAGTACATGAGAATGAGGAGGACTGATGATAAAGCGAAGCATCACCCCATATATTTAAACACCCCATGTAATTAAACAATAATTGAAGTGACTGTTGCCACCCCATGTGTTCATATGTGGGATCAGGTGCAAGAGTTCTCTATTCCTAACACATCAGTATTTACTCAGCCTGACATAGTCGTCTATTTTTCATGAACTTATCTTCTGTAATCCCCCACTCTCCTCTTCAGATCTTACACTGAGGATTTTCTTTGACTTTTTACTGGATGGCTTTCATTTTGTGCTTCCGTCAGGCTTTTCTGAGTAATTTTCAAAAAGATATCTGATTTTAATCAAAATCATCATAGTATACAAGAAAGACTAACATGCTTTAAAATCTTTTATAAAAATTACATTCATTATCTTGAAACAAAACAGAAAATGCAATCAAACATGTGTTCCTTAATTTTTAGTAGATTTTCATGAAACTAATATCTCTCTAATTCTTTGGAAGAATTAAATATTCCTTAGGTTCTACATTAAATTTAATGTTTGCTGAAAATTTCTAGGCATAAATTCTCTGATTGATAAAAAATTTTATTGTCTCATGAATAAGGGTTATAGATATAAATGTTTCCAATGTTGAGTAATATCACATAACACTAAGATTTTTAAATATATAAAATGTAATTTTATTGAAAGTCAAGAAAATAATACTATAAAGTGATAATCATAGAAAAATAAAACATTCCCATGAAAGGATTCTATGTGGACTATAAACAAAATAATTTAGACTAGAAAATTTCAAAAAATTCATTTTGAACACTGCAGTTGATTTTTCTTAGTATTTTGAACAATAGCTGGTATTTGAACATTTACATGAAGCTGTGATCGTTCTATATTAATATAAACGAAGAGAAATGGATAAGACCTTACTGATAAAGATGATCAATGCTTTGAAAAATAGACTCGGTGAGTAAAATGTTGGAGTTTTATTTTTTTGTTTTTTTAGAAATAGAAAAGTGAAAACTAAGAACTCTCATCCTGCTATTGATGCTGCAAAATAATACTAGAAATCCTCAGTGAGAAAGGAGTAGGTATGAGGAACTCATTTAAAGATGGTAGAAAAGAAGGCAAAAATAATAGAAACAATGCCCCCTCATGTTTCAGGAGGACGCTAAGACTGCAATGGCAGTGGAGTTTGCCTTTAAATAGGTTATAATTCTTACCCTGAGGATTGGAGAAAACACAGGGTACAGAGCTGTGCTGTCAATGTGGTAGCCACCAGCCTTATAAGTAATTAGCCCTTGAAATGGGGCTAGTCGCGATGAGACTCATGTAAAATATACGCCAGATTTTGAAGTTTGAATACAAAAAGAAAACAATATAATCTGGCATTAATTTTTATATTAACTGCATGTTAAAATGAAAATATTTTGGGTAAATTGGTTTAAATAAAATACATTATTAAAATTAATTTCACTTATTTTTACATTTTAATATGGCTACTAGATGCATAAAATTATGTGTGTGGCTCACACTGTTTTTCTATTAGATAATGATGTATATAAAGAAAGCCTTGCAGAGAAGAGGAGATTAGAAAGTCTGATTTGCTCCATATTTTTTGAAAGTAGAAAACCAAATGATTTTCAGCACGGGGGGAGAAAAGGAGATTAGAAGCTTAAGGAGGGAGATGGGCGACACAGCTATCTGTACGTTCACCAATCATTCATTTATTTGTTCAGGTTTGTTGAGCTCCTACTATGTGCCAGGTACCCAAGGTACAGAGATAAATGCGATGGACAGGAGGCAACGCTTGCCTTTATGGAGCTCACACTCTAGTGGGTACAGACAAAGGAAAACCATATTCATCTAGGTATGGATTTCAAGTTGAATGTTTAGTTTTACAAAAGAGGCAATCTTCCTAAAATGCTTGAAGAAAACGTTACCTTTGTTGAGCAGTGAGATATGATTAGTCAGATAACCACGGATATAAGAGTTGGTGATGATGTGTGTGCCTAAACTTCCAGTTTGGTAATAAGTGAGATTATTATAATTATTATTACTATTATTACTACCATTTTACCATTTAGGAATTTTTATAGAGCTCTGGATACATATTTGCAAAATAAATAAATAAATAAATATGACTACACTTCAAAACAGTTAAATTTCACAAAGGACCCAACAGTCTCACCATTCTTAAGTTGTGCATACTGATTTGAGTTAGAAGTTGCAGTTTTTCACAATAAAACCTGAACATAAATGTCTAAATATCAGTCATTGTTCAGATAATGCTTTAAAATACTTATTCTTGCAAGGGAACCAAAATATCTGCCTTTGGTGTACGTGCCCAGTATTTTCTATCAGCAAAATCACAGGACGTCTAAACAAAAAGAAACCTCAGCATGTGAGCAACCCAGGGATTCTGTAACTTTTCTTGAATAAAGTGTATATATTCCCCAGATACATTTCTCTAGGATTTTATGCTTTATCTTAAAAGCTCGTGTGAATTTTGCATTATACTATAGACACATTTGTGTGATGTAAAAAAATGACCCCTCCCAGTCTTCTACTAAAGTTAACATTCCAAAAACCAATTCTTATCTCTTCTGTAACTTAGTACATCCCAGGTACCCCAGTTGCATCGTTATAGATGCTATAAAATTTGGATACATTCAAACCAGCAGAGCCCTCTGTTCCTGGAACCCAAGCAGGAAGTTTCCTTTCTATGCCTTTATTAGAGTCAAGCCCAATGATGAAATAGAAACCCAAGATGGTGAAACAGTTTGCTTGGGTCATGTGACACGTAGTGTCAGAGCTGAGACTTGAACTCCGAGCTCCCTATCCTGGCCCTGCCGGTTGTGCTGATACAGCAGCAGCAGCCAACAGTCTTTTGAGCCATTTGCCACTCAAGGGATTCCCCCTCTCAAGAAATATTTGTGGAGAATAAGGACCCCTGGAGAGTATGATTAAAGAAAGACAGGCAGCTGTGGCCCTCAACTTTTCCTGGCAATCAGTAGTGCTGCCAGGAAAGGAGCCAGAGGAAAGGAGCCAGGCAAGGATTCAAAGGCTGCTGCTGGGAGGAAAAAAAAGTGTTTACTAAAAAGTCTGGCATCTTGCTTTGCAGCTGCTGGATGAATAGCACTTGGGAGTCAAGAAGATCCATTGCTAACCTATATAGTAAATACTGCAATCGTTTCATGGACCCACGCATCTTTTTTTATCTTGAAGTCATATGTTTTTTATAACTGAGTTTTGCCCTTAAGGTATCCCTTAGTCTTATTTCAGCCTTAAAGAAAACGCAAGGAAAAACTGATTCATTGAAACAAAATAGTTATTTTTATTTCTTAGAGGAGGCAAAAAAAAAATGGCATTCATTCACTTTTGATGAACTGCTACAAGGAAGGAAAGATTTGGCTAAACCTTACGAAATTGTTTGACACCCTTGTTAAAGAAGCTGTTTTATTAGATGGCAGCTTTCCAGAAACATAGCAAAATATAGGGGGAAATAGGTGAAACTAGTTTGCTTTAAAACAAACAAACAAACAAACAAAAAAACACTGTTTGAATGTATGTGGTTTTCTTTCCTCACGTTCTGTTCTAAAATGCTGGACTTTTATTCATGTAAATCACTGAATATTTCTGAGACATAAGTTCAAGGTCATGGTGATTCCCTTATAAAGTAATCACCAAAATAAGATTTATTTTATAGAATCTTCTTTATTTACTCATATGGGTAACATATAGTACAATTTAAATTTTGGAAACTATAACAGTGTTTTTAATGTAATGAAATACTTTCTTTCCTTTATTGGGAAGAATTACTAAAAATATTGAATAAAATATTTAACACTTCACTGAGCTCTCTGCTCTAAGTCCTTCCTAATTACCATTCTTTAACTTCTTGTTTCTAATGGTGCTTGAGGCCATGAAATAAATGATGTGCGTGTGTATGTGTGTGTATTTTACATGTATATATAAAATATCTGCAGTGAAGTTCTTGATAGATGAAAGAATCAAATGTATAAATAAATAGAAACCTGCAGAGTTATAATTCACCAAAGCATCTGTAAGCCTGAATTATGTCATTTTAAGTACATGATATATGTTTTATGTACTTGGATCCTTTCCTTCTGTTACCTCTTTAAAAGAAGATTATTCTACTTACAGTACCAACTATTCAGTAATTTGTTCTGTGTGACTTTGGTAACTGTTCTTTTTTAAAATACATACTTAAGTCTTCCTGTTTGCGGAGACAGAGAAGAAAACTTTAATTTAGCAGTAATTATTGCTTTGCAATAATAATAAATTTATTCAATTATGAGATTATTTTTTTCACTAATTCCACAGAATATAATTGTTTTCTGGCAGAAATACAAAACATCTAAACTAAATAAGTTGATTATTATGGCATGCTTTGGATTATAAATGATACTAAAATAAATTTTGACTGTAAGAAAATTAGGATTTTGAATTTGAGTTTAGGAGATTAAAAAATTCGGAATCAAGGGAATAATGTAAGGAAATGTATTTTAAATGATAGAAGTAATCATGTTCTTTGAAATCCTATTAGAAGTGATTAGCAAAAGGTACTTTTAATTTGCAAATGGTTAAGGTTATTTTGCTCCATTTTCTTGAGGTGATAACTCTATAAAAATTTTATTAATATAATCAAAATAATTCCAATTCAAAATTAAACAACTTTTCTTATGTCACATAGTAAGGGAATATAGAGTCAGAATTACCAGTCCTGTTTCTACCTTCCCTACTCTCAGCTAATTACAATATATATATTTTAATGAGAAACCCATTCATCTGTTCACAAAATATTTTTTTATGAACACTGACTCTGTACCAAGTGTTATCCTTGGCAAAAACTTTAAATGAGAAATGATACTCATTTTATAAAAAGGACAGAACTTTTTCTATTAAAAGAAAAACTTGTGATACACAAAATCTCAGTGCAACGTATGGTTCTAGGGTTCTAGTAAAGGGTGATCTTGTCTTAATTGTGTATCATATTTTTTTTGTTTTATATCTGAATGTATGTCACATATCAATTTTTTTTCTTAGTTTTTCAAATTTTCCTTGCTGTCGACCTTGAAATATCTGTGATTCAGTAACGTGTAATTGTATTTGAATCTTGAATGTGTACAAGTTTAATATGGAGAAAATTTGACGTAGAATGAGGCTAGGTAAACCACACTGAAAATTTTAGTGAAAAGAAATCTCAGAATTTAAAATGTATAGTCTGTGGCTGTCAAGTTATAAATGAATCATATGTTTCATGAAGAGCAGGAGGGCATCTTACCAAAAGTGGCAGGGGACATTCTGTACCCCCATACTTGTAAAGAAACATGGTCAACCTAAAATGTGAGCAGAGGAGAGTGGTGAAGAATTTGTACAGGAAATGGATGAGGGAAAGAAGACAATCCAGCAGAGATAAGTACAGAAGCAGGAGCATGCTAGCTCCTCACCAGCATTTCTGGGCTCTCCTACCATCGAGGTATCTCACTTGTTCTGGATGCATCTGAGGGATGAGCATGAGGCATTCTGGGTCG
>NW_017732301.1:256364-294134 GCF_001890085.2 Hipposideros armiger | reverse complement strand
AAAAAAAATAAAACATATACCCGTGCAACAAGGAAGGCTATCGTTTTCCAATCCAGAGAATATAATTATGAGGTAATAATCTGAGGCGGGTGGGCATCAGGGGACCTACCAACGTTTCACCTTTTAAGGAAGTTGGTAGAATTGGGTAATGCCTTAGATTTTATGTTCATGTCTCTGGAGGGCAAGCAAGGTTCCAGTTAATCTTTAGTAAAATGTCTGCATAAAAGCAAAGGAATTTATCAGGAAAGTAACAACTGATGTAAAGTGCCTTAAACAAATCTTTCCCAAGGAGGGGTCACTTGAAACAGAAGAAAGTAACATGGAGCCAGAGATATAAAGTGCTATTTCTTACTTTTTCCCATAGATCTCCCCACAAATGAATGTGTTAAATTTTACTAAGAGAAGTTTATGGTCAAATATGCATGCTTTTTTTAAATAGGTGGGAGAAGCAAAGTATGCTTGGCATTTTCCATTTAGAAATAAACGCCTCTGTGTTTTTCTATCTTCATCTTTTTCTTTCTCTTTCTCCTGAGATTTAAACTACTCGGAGGCCTTTGGGTATAACACCTAAGCTCTGGCCACTCAGAATCTCAACTGCTCTGTTTCCTTCTTTCACCCTCTGCTGAGCAGCCTCAGGGAATTTTTAAATATTTGCATTCAAACAATTTTTCTGAAATTCAACTTGGCATTTTCCCCATTTCTGTTTTATTTAACTATGCATCATTAGTGTGTTTATATTATAATCACTGCTGATGGACAGAGTGCTTTGTTCCTCTCACCGGTTCTCTTAGCTAGAGCAAACACACGCTTCATTCATGGTGAAACTCCTGTGTGCTGATAAACAGTTCAGGTGCCTCACCTTGCAGACAGGTGCACATTAGTTTTCCTGACATAGAACAGAATGTGGATCCCCAATCTTGATTGGGAGGAGAGTTGCAACCAGTTAGCTTTCCTCCATGAATCTCCACATCAGGAAATAAATCATTATATCTTACTGACCCCCACATCATAAAGAGACATGAATATCTGCCTTGCCTTGCTGCCTTCATGGGTCTACTGTATATATTCATTCATTTATCTCAACACATACTATAACAATTGCCTATATTTTTTTCATTGAAAAGTGGGTATAATAATGAAGTAGTCTCAGTAATAGTTTCATTCACATCAATTTGGTAAAAGATTTTATAGTGATTAATGATATTATTTAACAGTAAATGCAAAAAGAATCCTTTAAATATCAAAAGCTAATGTTAATGAAAGATTCTAGGAAATTGGTAGTGTTGGTAGTGGCATACATTTTTTCCTATCTTCCACAATGTCCAAGTGAAAACAGAACAACTAAATATCAAAATCAAAAACCTATGGACAGCATTTACAACAAAACTAGCTGAATAGCTTATGTCCAAAATATAGACATAAACCCTCAAGCAAACCAGATAATGTCAAACCACCAATATCCACAAAACCTGAATATTGTCAGCCTCTGTGTGAAAGAAAGCAAAAGGATGCAACAAAGCGTCCAGCAGGCTGAAAACAGGAGAACCACAAACTAGCCAATAGTCATTGACTGGAAAATATAACAGGCTGATGTGAGAATAGCAGCAGGAAGTGGGAAGGGCACATGCCAAGTCCAGTTACAGGTGAGTGCCAGGGACCTGCGTAAGAATTTTGGAAGGGGCTAGAGCAGTGCAGCCCAAGGAACTCTCAACACTGACCTACCGGGACCATCTTCTATGATAGTGCTCACACTAGGAGAAAATCCTGGGAGTAGGATCAATATTGAGTAGGACAGGGACTACAAAGATGAAAAAAAAAAAAAAGAGGGTTCCTATAAAAGTTGGGGAGGGAAAGATATTAAGGACATAGCAAAAAGCAAGCCATCATGTGTTTTTAATACAACTGAAGAATGACTGAAGAGGGGACTCTGAAACTACCAATGTTTCTTGAACCAACTCTTTTTCTAAAAGTTTAAAGCAACCCAAGTGACATAGAAATGAGCAAAAGAAAATTTGGGAGGTGGAATGCCATGCAAAAATACTATAATTTGAAGAGAATAAAAAGCAGAATAAAGCCCTACAGACAATGAAAGCACAACAGAAAGACGTGCTTAAAAAAAAAATCTAAGGAAAACTAAAGGATTATTTCAAAATTAGCTAAAAAGCATTAAGTAAATGATGTAAACCATTAAAGAGCACCCCAAATCAGCATTCGATAAGCCAAAACTTGTGGTAAACATCCGTAAGAGTTAGAAATAAATGGAAAAAAATCATTTATAGGGCCAGCCGAGTGACGCATTGGTTAAGAGTCGGCTTGGGATGCCAGCTCTGAGCAGCAGGGCCCCCGTTGAGATCCCACAAATGAGACCCAGTGACACTGCACTCTCTACAGCTAAGATGGTGAACAACAGCTCGACATGGAGCTGGGTTGCTGTGAGTTGCCAGGGATGGCGTGGGCTGCAGTATGGCTGGCTGGCAGCTGGCGTGAGCTTTCATGAGCTGCCGTGAGCCACCATGAGCCACCGTCCAATGGCTGGCGAGCGACTTCCTCACCTGGGAAGAGCGCAATGCTAATACCAACATGGGCCAGTGAAGCGACATCCTCCACAACTACACTGAAGAACAAAAGGACAGCAACTTGTCTGTTCCCCTTTCCAGGTTCCCCAACGCTGTTCCCCCAATTCCCCAATAAAATCTTAAAAAAAAAAATTTATAAATGAGGAAAAAATTAGAAATAACAGAAGAGCAAATAAACACAATTCTTAATGCTTTAGGAGAGATAGAAGGTTAAAAAAAGTAATATTTTTTTAAAATTGAAAGGAAGGAGAGAAAATGGATTTGAGAGAAAATGACAAATTTTTGAGATTTGCAAAGGATATCTAACATATGGATTTCTTCCAACAATGGGGATTCCTAAAGAAGAAAACTAAAGCAAAGGAAGAAAAAAAAAACGAATACCACAAACTATAATTTTTTAAAGTTCCTGAAACTTAAAAAGAAGAATCTAAATATTGAAAGAAAATACTGTATACCTGAGATTATTGACTGGTAACAACCAACATTTAGGCTTATTCTAGTAAAATCACTGCATGATTTTTTAAAAGGAAAGAAATACTACTCTTTGTGTACTTAGTTCAATAGAGCATTTGACTTATAAGGGAATATGAATTAGATGATTGCCAAGCTTTTTCACAACAACTTTTTGTGCCAGAGGAAAATGGGGTGACCAGTATATTAAAAGAAAGAAAATGTCGGCCAAGATTTAATATCCAGCACAACTGGCCTGTGAAGTATAAAAGGCACAGGAATCTACTGTCAACATGCAGGAACTCTGGCAACATGGTTTTCATGAACCCTTCCTGAGAAATCTATTAGAGAAGAGCTTCAGGTAAACACGGATTGGCGGATGCAGTTCATCTTGCTGCTGCCACTCGTGCATCTGTACACCTTCCCCACAGGATACGCTCTGTGCATTTGAAGGTGGCTCTTGCTGTGAACACACATCTCATGTTTCAGCTTGCTTCATTCTGGCAACAAACATTTTGGAAGTGTTTGGAAAATGTTTATAATATTGTTCTATACGTTACTGCATTTATACATTTCAATGCATTGGCTAACATACAACTAATATAAGGTTATATGTCAATTATACCTCAATGAAATTTTAAAATAAATTCAATTGCTAATTTATACATGCAAATTATAAGTTATGCAATAGTTATACATTCTATATTACATGTTATATAATAATGTGCATAATTGATATATGCACATTCAAAGCTACCACTGTACACACACAATCCCTAGGGAATAGAGAGCCCGCATAGGAAGAAGCTTGATCCAGGCACGGAGGGAAGTTACCTGCCTGTAAGAACAATTATCTTGGACTATTATGTGAGCCAAAAATAAACTTCAATTTATTAAGCCATTGAAAAAATAAGAAAAGATGGATTATTAGTAGAGAATATAGTTACCATCTAGTGCAGCGTTTCTCAACCTCTGGGTCGTGACCCCTTTGGGGGTTGAACGACCCTTTCACAGGGGTCGCCTAAGGCCATCGGAAAACAAAAAGATATTTACATTACGATTCATAACAGTAGCAAAATTACAGTTACAGAGTAGCAACGAAAATAATTTTATGGTTGGGGGTCACCACAACATGAGGAACTGTATTAAGGGGTCACGGCATTAGGAAGGTTAAGAACCGCTGATCTGGTGGATGTAAACACTAAGAAATTCATTCAAATAATGAAAACTCAGGGAAAATCATATAATTGCCCTAGAATTTGTTTAGAAAAAGAGGTATGTATAAAAGGGACCAAATGGACTAACCGTTGAGGCTATTGAGCAAAATCAAATCAAAGGGAAACTGAGGTTATAAATATATTGATAGTGGCAAATCCAAATGTAAAAGCAATGAAATTGTTGGGAAAAAAAACCTGTAATGACAGAAAGTTATACAAGAAAGATACTGTTTATAAACAGTGCTCTAGGTACTTCTGTACACGGAATAGAGAAAAAGGAAGGCCAAAAGTAAATATTTTAAAGAGCTAAACAATAATATTTTGGGATGTCATTTTTTTATTTACCAACTGTAAAATCTATTTAGCAGAGTATGTTAAGGGTAATTGGAAAACTTAGTGTATGTCTATTTTTAAAATGAAATGATTTATGGTACTTTAGTGGGGCAAATAAGTAACCAGAGATTATAAGATTTAAAATGTTTTTCTATTAACGCTGATTAAGAAATTGAACTGGATCAGTTCTTTCAAGGAACTGACTTTCAAACAAAATCAGGAAGACTTTTCTCTTATTTTTTATTGTACTTCTTGGTAAACTTTAACTTGGGAGCTTCAGGGGATAGCATACCTGTCTCATTCATCAGTTTTATTGACAAGGACAAACCCAATGCTTACTAAATATTTGCTGAATAAGTAGTCGCATCTAAAATTATACAAGTGGAACTCCAGTGAATAGAATCATGAAATGATAGAAAGTTGAAGGTAGCAGGAAACCTAAGAAGATCAAATGCAGTAGTTCACAATTTTGTGCATTGTATGTCTCGCCTAAAGAGAAATAAAACTCCATTATCCTGAAAAATGTTTATGCTTGAGACTATAAATGACTCTAAATTGCAACACTGATGTTATAGGATTTGATGAATTCAGGCATTTTTAATGCAAATCTTATTGGAATATTGTAGTTGAGCCATTCACAGTATATTTTAAATGCACAAAATTAATGCCATTGATAAAAAATTGCCTTTTAAAAAAAGTTATTGGCATATACTTATCATATGCTGAGGCTGACTGGAGGCTCGTGCTAAGTAGAGAACCAGTATTTATCCACTTCCTCATTTTATACATGACGAGAGATGGGAATTAATTTGCTTAAGGCCTTAATGTTTGACAGTAACAGAACCAGGAGCAGTAAAATGCAGTGGAGAACGTACAGTGCAAAGAAGGCAGACCTTGTATAAATTCTAGCTTTTAACTTACTAACTGTGACTTTTGGTCAATTCCTCAACCCCTCTGTGTAACCCAGACAGAAACTGAAAGCAAATTTCCTGACATCCAAGCAGCCAACATCTGCACAGTGTTAAAAAGCACTACTTTTAAAAATAGTATGTCAGCCAAAAATTGTATAAATACCAGGACTTCTTGGAGATATTCATTTATTTCCCATCCTGCACTCTTTTGGTGAGTTATTCAAATGATAAGAGGAAGGGGGAAAAGAACAGGCAACCTAAATAATTCACAAACCATGTTGTCAACCTCTGGAAATAAAACCATCAACTGTGCAATAAAAGAGTCATTTTTATAGTTTCTAATTGGTATATATCAGACATCTTGCTTTTTTGGTTTCTTTTTTTTTTTTTTCATTTTTAAAATGTTGTAAACGTTGGAGTTATTTCCAGGACTATAACCTGGCTCACATATCATTAGAATGGCTATCAGTACTTCTTTATCATAAGATGAATGAATGCCTTGCACTCTTAACGAAGCTTTTGTGGTAATCACATGAATCTTTGTAAGGGGCAGTAATGAACATCGCTGGAGGGCCCAAGGAATGATTAAACACGGCTACTCATCAGTTTAACATTATATGAAACCATAACTATCAATGCAACTGTAACTCCTCTGCAATTGGTCTTCTACGGCACATAGCCCTTGACTTTTGTTTTCCTGCCATGCTAATGCTATATTGTAGCCCTTCTCAGGATCGTAATTTTTTTTTAAATTTCAGTCTCCAAAGCGATTTGACGAGAGATAGTATATATCAAAAATTCCCAAATAAATACATCAAGTTTCTCAAATTTAAATAAGGTACACCATGATGGGTATCTATTCTCCCATGTAGTACCTTAAATAGGTAAAAAGTTTGCCTTTTAAATTGTTTCTAAAATTTTTTCATTTCATTTCTACATAGACAAATTAAATGTGTGTCATGAAATACCACTCTAATATGATAGGTCTGTGTTTGCCTTGGTTTGATTGATAAGCGTTACTCTAAATCTTCAAATGAATAGTGTCCACTCTTGGATTTGATGGCATAAATCATTTTATTGGGTTATGTCCTAATCTTGTGATTAAATGTGGTTTAAAGCACACAGCCCCTTTAGGGCAGAAAATAGCTGACTATTTACCATAGCTAAGGTCATGGCTAATGAGAGCTTAATGTGTCTGCTTTTGTTTGACCTCACTTAGAAGCACACGGATGCTCAGATACAAGTAACTTTATGAGAACAGCCTCGTGAGGAACACAGCCGGTCTTGTGCCGAGCAGCACTAACTCACATTCGACTTTTATTAGAACATTTACGGCCAGAGCAGCATTATCTTGTCTGTTAACCAAACCACAGAGAAACAGCAAACTGGCCTGTTTTCACATTCATTGCAAATCCCTGTTCCGCAGAGTAAATTGCCTGTCTAATAGCAAATTATTATTCTATCTTAGTAGAAAATGACCTTTTGTGGCAATGTGGTTCAAAAACTCAAGAAATACTGCCAAATGCAACATCAACATGATGTTATGAACTTAGGCTAAAGCTAGAAAAGACTGGATTCTTCTCAGCACATATCATGGGAAATCAGTCAAAACTGAAGCTCTTGTTTGTGCAGTGCAACTTGGTAGATGTGTTTAATACCACAAAGGGAATAACTAGGGTAAACAACCCCAGCTTGCCTAGGCTGTCTCAGTTTATATCTGTTGTCTGATATAACTGTTAATAGTTCTCCCATTCACTCTAAAAAAAAAAAAAGTCATCTGGTCACCCTATGTGTAATCATATTCCCCAGTTTATTATAGATGTGGAGATATAGAACATAAAAACGTTAAAGGCCAAATAGCCACATATGAATTCAATAATAATAAAACGAACATCAAAGGTATAATCAATGCTGAATAAAGGGTGCAGTCAAGCACTATAAAATTCTTAGGAAAGACACAGAAATTAATCAGGAGGAATTTCATGTAAGAGGTAATATTTGAGCAGAGTCCTGAAAGAATGTTATGCTGCGCCCAAGCAAAGAGGAAAGGAGATGACATTTCCCATGGAAGAGAGGTATATTATGACTTTACAAAAGCATTAAGTCAAGAAAAGGCAAGATGAATCAACTTATTCAACTATATGTTAATATGTAGGGACAAGTAATGAGAATGGCTTTAATGTAGATGCAGGGTAGATGTGACAGGCTTTGAAGAACTAACTGTGGAATCAGGGCTTTAATCCAGAGGCAGGGGAATAAATTATGTCATAAAGAAATAGAAGTTGAAAATGGTGGTGGGAATGGGCCGGAGAAAGCTAGAAGAGTGAAAGAACACTCCTAGCAGAGATAGAAGGCTGTCTCAGTAATGCCTGTGGAAGGTGATGAGAGCTGCATTAGGTCATCCATAGAAGGAAGGGAATGGGGCTAATTCAAGAGCCATATAAAGAAAGTAGAATTTAGCAATTTTCATTTGCATGAAGCTTTGTGTCTGAAAGTGCTTGCAATCAACTGTCTTTGATTCTAACTATTTCCCAATGAGGTCCTTAAATGTGGGTCTTATTTTATCCCTGCTCTACAGATAAGCTAACTGAGATTCCAAGAAATTAAGCAACTTTCAAAAAGTATAGCTAATTAGCAGTCAAGGTGGGGAGTGTGTCCTGAGTCTTTGCCTTGAATCTGTGAGGCAAAGAAGAAAGAAGCAAAAATAATCCCAGAGTATGAAATCTGAGCAACTGGGAAATTCAAGTTTCTCAGGACAGACTTAGAACTGTCAGGAGACACAGTTAGTTTAGGAAGGACAATGAAGGCATGGATTTTAAGCAGGTTTGGCGTAAGCTGATGGTCAAATCACCGTTGGGCCTCTCAAAAGAAGCAACTGAGGAAAACGAATGATGAAGTTGAGAAAATTATGGAAATTACAATTGTAGAAGTTAAACCCCAAGAAAATAAAGAAGAGTGCTATGGGAAGAGAGCGATTAGAGCATTTGTGGTTAAATGTTAGGACATGTTAACATTTAATGTTTATAAACCAGGAAAGGAAACAAGTTTAAGGGGAAAAAAATGAATAAACAAGATGTAAGAGAATAGACCATCATAGAAACCCAGCAAAAGAGAGTCAATTTATGCTGTATAATCCCTTCCCCTTCTCCCTCATCCCCAACCCCCTCCCACCTAGCAACCATCAGTTTTTCCTCTATATCTCTGAGACTATTTCTGTCTACTTTGCTCATTCATTCAGTTCTTTAGATTCCACATACAAATGAGATCATATGGTATTTGTCTTTCTTCAACTGACTTATTTCACTTAGCATGATATTCTCTTGGTCCATCCATATTATTGCAAATGTCAAGATTTCATTCTTCTTTATAGCTGAGTAATACTGCATTGTATAGATGTACCAGTCACCTATCGGTGGGCATTTCGGTTGTTTCCAAGTCTTGGCTATTATGAATAGCACTGCAATAAACATAGGGGTGCATATATTTTTTCAAATTAACGTTTTGGATTTCTCTGGATAGACACCTAAGAGTGGAATTGGGATTAGACAGCATAAATTGGTAACTACAATATTGCCACGGGTGTATGAAAGACAGTTTGGGGAATATAATCAATAATGTTGTAAAGATTTTGTGGGGTGTCAGATGGGCACATGTCTTATTAGGGAGACCACTTCATGGATGGTGTAGATGCTTGTCCACTGCACTCTCCACACCTGAAGCTGAATAATATTGTATGTGAATTATAATTTAATATATAGTCACGGGATATGGAGTATAGCATAGAATCAATGGAATTTGAATAGCTACATAAGATGTCAGAGGGGCAATAGATTGGGAGGGGGTTCACCTTGTGAGGGGTGAAATGTCTTAACTATTACATTGTTTTGTACACCTGAAACTAATAATAATAATTTTTTAAAAAAGAGTCAAGAATGATGGGTAGGCAGCAGTGTGAAGCACTCTAGAAAAGCCACAGAATAAGAGAAAAAAGGTACTAACTTGACAATGAAATCATTTGTAACCTGCAAGAATGCAGTTTCATGAGAGGGAGCAGACTCCACATTTAAGTGGGTAAAAAATGGTTTGGTTATGTGAAGGCAGTGAATTCAGTCAGGTAGTCAATACAGATATAGTCCTGGGATACAAAGAAACCAAATAAAGGGTTTTTTCTGTTGTTGAGTGCAGGTATAAGGTAAAGAAACAATAAAAGGGGTGTTTTAAGGTACTTGGGAAGGAGGAAGAAATGAAGTAATTTATAGCAGAGACAGAATTGAACAGGAAAAGCAATTCACTATGCAACAGAGGAAGAATATCTTTTTATTTCAGATAAGAAAGGATGAGTAGATATAAGGGCATTCATGAAGGGGGGGGGAAGATTAGCACCTTCTAAGTGGCTTAATCTTCTCTATAATAAAAATGGCTGATGAAATGCAAGATTGAGGGAGGGCAGCATGCACGTGGATAGAGCTCAAGTGTATCATAAGACTCTAATAAGAGCAGAGTAACCACTGACTTCCTAATTGAAAGAGTGTGATTCTTTGGGGCGGGGTTAACCTGAATATGTGACTTCTTCCTGTAGTAGTTGGGACTGCTTTGGGTCTGGAATAGGGAAAAAATAGAAGAGATGATTTGTGATGAGGTTGGGAGAGCTTATCCAGGATGAGTTGTCAGATAGCTGTGGGAACAGAAAATAGTGGATTGTAAGCGGCCCGCCATGGCATTCGGGCTAGCAGGAAGTGAAGTGGCATCTGTGTGAATGTTAGCAACAAATGAGAGGCAGCCTTCCTTAATCTAAAGGATTTGGAGGCAGTGCAGTATCCTGAGGCGGCCAGGCCTAGAAGGTGGCTCTTTTGAGATGAGGTAGAATGAGCAATAGAGAAGAGACGGTAGTGGATATCTTCAAAATGATCCAGGCGGAACCCGGAAGAAGAGAACGTTAGTCATTAAAGTTGCTGGAGGGGATAAAGGAGTTGGGGAAGAGGCACGTAAAAGCAGTGGCTGAAGTTTTCTTAAGCTCTAGAATGATTCCTGCAGGCAGCATGGAGGCTGCAGTGATGGGGAGCTTCGTTCTGCCCTTTGCCTTTTTTTTTTTCCCCAGTAAAAAGTATCTTTATCCTCATATTAAACTTTTTCTATGATGATGCATTAACAATTCAAAATATTTTGCACACTGCAATAGTCCTTTTTTCTCAAGGCTCCCTGCAGCACTTCCCTGGAGTATCTGATCTTTGGGTTTGAGAAGCCAGTGGCTAAAGGAGCCACTTCCCCACAAAGCCAGGGCCTGCTTCACCAGATCTCTCTGCCATTTGTCTTTATAGTCTGTCCACCCGTGAAGTCTTCTCTGATGATTCGAATGCAAATGAAGGTCTCTTTCCTCAAGACTCACAGCATTTACTGCCCAATGCTTTTAGCAGATACTTGATATTATACTGAGTAATCCAATCTGTCTGTGCATTTTTAGCTTGGACTATTGGTTAGCCCTTCTTCAAGCATTTGTATGCAAATATCTTATTTTCTTATAAATACCTTAAATTAAGTACGGAGTTTCATATGTAGTTGTGTAAACAGAGATTTTATTGGTTGACTAAATGCAGTTATTCTCATATGAATGCACCATCACCAGTCATTCTCATTTTGGGCAACGAAGTGGCCACTAATGAGCTGACATCACAAAAGGAATATAGAAAGCGAAGAAGATAGCTTGGCAGTCAAGAATCTGGATGCTACGCCCCTTGTGGGGCAAAAAACAGTAGACTAAGACCTATGTAAGTCAGTGGAGACTTACTGTGAGTTTCCTTGTGCCTAGCTCATTGCTAGACATGGTAGGTCAATGGCAAACCAAGGGCAGGGCTTAGAAGCAGCCTGCCCCAGGGGCAGGGAGAAAGGGAGTACACTGTTTGTAAAAACTGGTAAAATTATAATAAAACTGGCTGAATTAAGGTTAGCTTTTCATTACCACGATGTGCCAGAAATTCTAAATTGAGTTAGAAACGTTTGCTGATCCAAGTTCTAAAGCATTAACTCAGTGACTGTGGAGTTTTAGTCCCATAATACAGATGTAAACTTCAACTTAGCACAGTTTTATTACTTAGCCTTTAGTAAACATTGTCTTCTGCATGGAGGTTTTTGTTTTTGTTTTTGTTTTTGTTTGTTTGTTTTTTTTACCTGAGCCATCCTGCCACCTGTTGGCAGCTCAGTGGCAGCTCAGCCCGGGCAGGGCATCCAACCGCTGTTGCTCAGAGCTCGCACTCTTGCACGAGCTCTTAACCAACTGAGCCACTCGGCCGGCGCTGCATGGAGGTTAATTCAGAGAACTCCAATTACACAGTTGGCCCTGACAGCAGACTCAGCTGCATACTTTCATTTTAAGTTCATAAGAGTCTGGAATGTTCTGCATTTGTTTTAGGCTCAGTGGGGTCTCCAGCCCATATGGTGCTACATGCATCTGTGTTAAACAGACGATTCAAAATAAAGAATGGTAGCATTGTGGTAAAGATGAAGAAACACAACTTATTTGCTTTAATTCTGTTGTTGGGAAAGGCAAAACATTCTCTGATCCTTGTGGAGTTCACTCATTTGGCAACATCCCTTCACCTTTGTTTCCCTTTTAGCAAACTTATATTAATTTATTCTACTTTCCCTTTTTGTACAGTGATATTTATTTTCTATTTTTAATGTTTTTTACCAGCATGGTTAATATCGATGAAGTGCAAAACAGGAAGATTTTCACTGTCTGCATTTCTTTTCTGGCCATTATTATTATTCATTTCTTTTCACGGTTATTACCAAAAATAATGTTGTCTCACAGAGCAGGCAGAGGATACAAAAAGGGTCAAATATTTTTAATACACCACCACTGTGGCTAATTTCAGAGTTGGACAGGATATGACACTTGACTCCAAGAACATCTACATACTCTATATGTATGCAGCCACGTAAACAACCACAGTGGGTGCTAAAATGTGACAAGAGATACAAATAATACCAGGAAATGTCTGAGACAAAGCAGGGGGATGAAAAGTGACTTCTTATCTATAGGTAGGAACCCGGAAAGCTTTCTTGGAAATAACGTGAAAGGGGCAGTGTTTGCGTGAGTAGAGATGATGAAGGAAGTGGCAGTCCAGGTGAGGGGAAAACCACACGCAAAGGCTCAGTGTAAGACACTCTGGAATATAGACGTGGAACCAAGAGAAATATGCTTTGACAGTGGTCTCAACCCTAGACATCCATCTGATTGGCCTAAAGAATTTTTCTTTTTTTTAAATATACTTGCATGGGCCACAGGCAGAGATTCTGAATCATTTAGCTGAGGTGAGCCTTGACATTAGTACTTTTTTTTTTTTACTCAACCTCAGGTGATGTTATTTTTAGTCAGGTCTGAGAACCGCCATAAAAGAAAGGGCTGTCAAAGAAAATAATGAACAGTAAGTGCTTGAAATGTATGATTAAAAGAGATTTCCTCCCATATTAAAGAGTTTGTATTTAATTTAGCATCCAATGGAGAACCACTTAATTTTTGTTTTAAGACTACTTTAGCTTCCAGAAAAATCACATGAATAAATTGGTGGTTCTATTAATCTCAGTTTATAGCTGTTTTCTACATGCTTTGGGACAATTTTCATCTTGGATGTGTACCAACTCTGGTTATATTAACTAATTCTTCAGGATGATACCTGGGGAAGTTCTAGAACGAAGGCAGCATACCAACGGCAAGTAGTAATTGTAGGTTGGAGAAGACGCAGATGCAGGACAATAAGACAACTTCCACATGAGGAAGAACAACCAATATCTGATGAGGAGAAAATGTGTGAAAGAACATGCAAACTTTATTCACACACGAGTTATCCCTTGGAATTCTTGGCCATACCAGAAGACAGACAAATCAATTGAGTTACTCTTTTTAAAAAACAAGTGAAGCAAAGAAGCACAGCCACCAACAGGAGTCGTTTATTTTAACTAGATTGAAGTTTAACTGGCCTTTTAATTGATTGAAGCTTGTGTTTCCCTGTTCATAGGGTTGCCAACTAAAATACAGGACACTCAGATCAATTTCAATTCCAAATAAAAATGAGTAAGTTTTTTTTTTAGTATAAGCATGTGCCATGAAGTATAGTGTTTAAAAAATTACTGATTGCTTACCCAAAATTTAAATGTAACGGGTGTTCTATATTTTGCTAAATCTGGCAACCCAGACATATAATGTAAGGCTGAAATAATAGTCAACACAAAATAAGGAGAAGAGAGAATAATTTGTATTTAGAAGTATAAAAAGGAAAAAAAAATTCCTTTCCATGAAGAAGCTGCATCCAAGCTAAATGCTGAAAGGTTAACCCAGCCATGGAAGATGCTTCCAGGAAGATGCAGGTCTGCGGGAGACAAGGAAAGCCCAAGTTCAATGCTTCTCCTTCCACTCACTTCTAAAGAATGTCCCCATGTGAAGAGACCTTAGAGAATCATTAGCTTGCTATTCAGAGTGTGGTGTGTGGACCAGCAAAGTGAGCATCAGCCGAACCTTGTTTGAAATGCGGAGTCCCAGGCCCCACCTCCAGACCTACTGAGTCAGCATCTGCATTTTTTTTTATTATTATTAGTTTCAGGTGTACAGGACAATGCAATAGCATCTGCATTTTAATAGGCTCCCTCAAGCTCAAGAAATGCAGATTTAGTTCCATAGTTTTCCAAAAACATGTTCTGAGAAGGTATGGGATCCATAGTCTCTGTGTGTGTGTGTGTGTGTGTGTGTGTGTGTGGTGGGGGCGTGCCTCAGGGAGAGTGTGTAAGCTGGGGTCTCTCCATCACAATAAAGGGAGACCTACTATGTGCAATCCTAGTTGGGCTACAAGGTAAGGTTTCATTGGAGCAGAGGGTCTGTGACTTAAACATTTTTTTTTTTTATTGTAAACGAAAAGAAGTTTGAAAAACAGCAATCCAGGTCCTTTCATTGTCCCAATTGGGAGACTGAGTAACAAAGAAAACGTAGGACTTTGCCTAAGTCCTGTCCTGGGAATGGATATCACGGTAACACTGCTGAAGTCTCCTGATCCCAGCCTTTTCCCCTTTGCCCACTTTGTTCAGTGAAGAAAGTAGCACAAAATACCAGAAATTTCCAACCAACTGCTTGTCACGCACCATCATGCACCACAGGTGTCTTCCAGCTGGGCCTTGAATTTCAAAATTGGTCCTTTTCTTTCACGCTCACGCCTAGTAACTTCTCCTCAAGGACTGGTCTCACCCACCAAGAAGCACTGTCTGCGTTGCTGCTGTCTCAGCTTGAGAGGTCTCTGGCTGCAGCTCTGCGTTCACTGCTGAGGGGACGGACCCTGCAGGTTTGTTTGTGGATATTTCTGCTAATTATCTTGCCACAGGTCATCGAGAGAGATCTGGACGACAGTTCAATTAATAGTAATCAGGGAGCGTACCTGATGGCACAGCCCACCCCAGCGCCGAGATATCAATATGAACATTGACTCCTGCATGTGATTGACCACATAAACAGTTCTCCGAAATGAAACGAGAGATGGCTCGCGCATTGCGTCCAGTGATGTTTTAAGGCTTTACTTCCCGAATCTCTGTAATGAATTACACTGCAGTCTGGTTTGAATTTTTCAATTTTCGGCACACATCCTGTCCTGTTAGCAAATGACCCTGTGGCCCCTATCAGTTTCTGCAACAATTTGAATTAGCCGTCCTACAAAGAAGACAGATTCGGATGTGTCTAAGCCTCGAGAAAGACACAAATGCCGGGCTGTGACCCATCACACTTTGTGGCAGAGACAGACAGGATAACCAGGTTTCTTGACCCCTTTGTCCACTGGACAGATGCCTCATGTTATAGCACCGACAGTAAAGATTTTTCTACAAGAACCAAATATTGAGCCATTCATGCACAGTCATAGAACTGCCCCCATTATTTTCATTTATGAGGAAAGATTTGCAGATTGACATAGAAAATCAATTTCAGTTGGAACTAATTTATATAGATCTCCCTTAAATCTAGGAATCTAAAAGTTAGTGGAGGGAGGCAGGAGGGACAATGAAGAACCACCATACAGAGGAGTTTTTAAATCATTATTTTTTCCATAATGTTAAGGTCAATTATCTCAGGCAGGCAGGTATAAGAATCCTACATAAAGTTTAGAGACCAAATCCTTAGATAACATTTTCCAAATGAGGAAACAGAGGCCCCGAGAAATCAGGTGATTTAAGATCATGTAATTGATTCGTGATATGTGTAAGTATTCTAGGAAGAAAGCAGCATTTTGGTAGTTATTAACTCTTTGTTTGGCATTTTTAAGGCTAAGATGGACATACCAAGGAATTGTGAAAGAATGTAAAATCACACTAAATTTTTAAAACCCCAGTTGCATATCTGTTAGATTTTATTATGAATTTTAAGATATTATTATGGAAAAATGCCTTTGTCTTTTAATCTAGTCAAAACCAACAGGAGTAAGTATAAATTTTTTAGTTTTGCACAAATAAAAAATAATTTTGTAGCTGGATTTTACCTGTCCATCTTTAGAATATTTTATATGAAACCTATATTAAATGTTGCCTCCCTGTATTTTCTTCACCTTTCCAAACTACATTGAAAATCCCTTTGCCCTGAAATGGTTTGTATCTCCCATATGAACCAGAAGCCATGTTCCATACCTTTCTTTGGCCAAATGCCCTTCAACACAGCACTTAGCACCATACACCACATTTGAGGTGTTTTGTAAATATCTGTGCATTCTCTTGGACCCAATAATTCCACTTCTGAGAGTTTATAAAAGGAACTAATAGAGATGTGCCCATCAGGTGAGCAGCAAAGATATCTATTGTAACATTATTTATATTGTCAAAAATTTGGGGGGAAAAAAAACCTCAAAATCAAGTTGACAATATAAATCATGATTTAGCTATAAATAATATACTCTACTGACATTTTAAATAATTTTGTAAAAGAACAGTTCATGAATTTTTTTAGTGTGTACTTAAGTGGAAAAAAAGGAGCTCCTAGAACAGTATGTACAATGATTTAATGTTCCTAGAATTGCATGTAAGTGATGTATAGTGATAGTTGAACCGAATTACGTGTGAGTAGTGGGATCTCTAGTAATTTTAAATGTTGTTGGGGTACTTTTATGTTTTCCCATAATGAGTAGTAAAAAATGAAGATAATTTTCTTTAAGGCTATGTAATTAATTCAGAAAATAGGTTAGTATTGTATTAACAGAGGAAGCTTCACCGTCCAATATTTTTATGCTTTATTTTGAGGCACTCTGTGATGAGCTCACAAAGTACATGATAAACATTACCCTTCAATCTTTTCACCTAAGACAGAGAATTATCAGCTTAATTTTTCTGACTTATTAGCAGAATACTGAAGTTGTTGGTAACATTATATTTTTAGGACTGAAATAAAAATAGACCTATGCTCACAAATTTCAGGTGAGTAATACACAAACCACTGAATTTTAAGAACTAATTTCTACGGTGAGGAGAATTAACTTTGGATGTAGATAGATCTCATTTTAATTCTTGGCTCTGCCAGTTGCTATCTTTACAGGTTTATGCAAAATGTAAATGATTGAGTTGTGCATATCAAATGAGATCATATATGTAAATCACCTGGTACAAAGCATGAAATACAGTTAGGAGCTTAACAAAATGTAACTTTCACAAGAATCAGACATCAGCATTCTTGTCACCTGTGCTCCTTTTTAGTGAAGAGTCACCTATAGCACAATGTCTTCATGTGCTGGGCTGTAAATCATCGCTAGATCACAGGGCTCTACTTGCCAGGTGGGCCTTGGAAAGGTGGGGATTCAGAGCAAAGGTTGAGTAATGCTGCTTACTCCAAAGGTAGGGTGGCTGTGGCTTCACAAGCCCAGTGGTGAAGTCACTGAACCAGAGTAGGGGTTATAAATAGTGATGGTGATCAGAGTGGCATGTCCCACAAGCAGGACTGACCATGAGTTACAGTGTTCATCTCCCTAGAGATGCTTCATGCATTTTCATTGATGATGATGTTTAATTCCAACAATAACACACTATTTTGCTATCTAGCCCTCTCTTAGTTTTAACTTGTTGTTTTGGAAAATAAGGATAATTCAGTTCCACTCACTGCATGGCACTTAACCAGCTACTACACAGAAAGGGTGCTGATCACATAATGTTATATAGACAGCATATAATATTATTAGTAGGCAGAATTACCTACTTGATTAGTGATGACCTTGATTAGTATTTTTCCAGAACGTAGAGTTAATACTTATTTTTACCTGATACAAAAACCCATCTGCAGCTATTAATCACGGACGTTGGAATGTAATTGACAAATCCAGAAAGCTGCCAAATGCCAGGATACCTACACTGATAAGTAACATTAAAATTCTTTAGGAATAAACTTCCTTCAATATTTATTGTCTTGTTTACTCCAAAAATTGCAGGCACTCTAATAAATGGAGTCATAGTTCCTAGTGTCAATGTGACCATGAAATGCATTTTAGCATTTCGGAGGCTGGGGAGAAATGAGCTCTTTTTGTCAATACAAATCTCCTGTGTTTTAGGACCAGCGTTTCATGTGCGATTATTGAGTTCATAGGCTCGAGATGATCCACGCCCTCTGCTGTTGGATTCAGTTTTCAGGGCCTGACATCTTGTTCATTTTCAAGCACAAAAAGTCATATATGGTAGTCTCAGCCTAATAAATAATTTCTTAAGATACTAAGTGACTTTTCTTTTAGTTTATTTGCTAGGAAGCCTACCCCCTAATTTCAATTGCACCTCTAAGTACCATGCAGAATTGTATGGCCTTATGTTTTTGAATAAATTAACAAAATGAAGTGATATCATTATTGACTTCCAGAGAAGCGCAAGCATCCGTGGCTATATGTTAAGAAGACTTGGTTTTTTTAATTACCATTTCTTTTGGGCATTTATAGAATCTTTTAGACACAAATATGCATAAGGCATAAAGCTTGCCTTAGAGAAGCACTCAGTCCTATGGGGACAGATGTGGCAAATGGACTGTCACCTGAGAGGTGCCAATAATGCCATAATGGAAACGCAGGTGCAAGGCTTAGTGATGGTGATAAGAGATCATTTCACATGGTACTCAGTTGAATTCCCTAGTGAATCCAAAATATTTGGCCAATCTATTTTTCTTGTCATGTGATCATCATCCTGGTGTGCATTACTTTTGCATTTTTCTCTTCTAGAGACGCCCCAGCAGATGGCCAGCGATGAAGTTTCGAAGAGGTTCTGGCCACCCCGCCTATGCCGAAGTTGAACCAGTGGGAGAGAAGGAAGGTTTTATTGTATCTGAGCAGTGCTAAGAGTTCTAAGACAGGACAGCACCAGTGCTGGTTTACAGGTGTCATGACTAAAGTTTGCCTATACCTTTAAGACACACACACACACACACACACACACACACACACACACGTGCGCGCCCTAAGCTGCTGTAGCTGGAAGGAGACAAGATTTCTCGACAAGCCCAACCCAGGAAGGGTAAAAGAAAAACTAAAACTTCCACAAGATACTATTGACCACTCAGAACCTCTCTTCTGGACTTACCGGAATTATGACAAGACTACAATGCCATTGGCTTAGGTGTAGGGTTTTAAAGGGATCGAGAAAAAAAAAACAAAAAACAATAATAACAAAGCTTTCGTTTATGAGGGATCTACACCTCTGGTTCAAATATTCTTTTCTGATGTCTCAAAGATAACTGTGTTCCAAAGCCTGAACCCTTTTCACTCAAAAGAGCAATGATGAATGTTTCAAGATTGCTGAGGAAAAAATAGCTCATGCAGGATTAAAAAAAAAAAACTCAAAATAAGAGCTTTTCTATCTTTTCACCAGATATGTGGACAAAGGGTTTTGTTTTTCCTGGTATAGATCCACCTGTTCCAACAAGTTCTTTATAGGACGAATCTTTTATCTACACAGGAGGTGTAAAACTAGGCCTCCCTCTTCCTTGTTCACGGATGCCCTTTCTGTGAACTGCGATGGAATTTTCAAACGTTGAGCTAAGGATTAGGAAAGAGGGAGTGGCAGAGGAAGCCCTCGTTTCTTCCCCCTCAGAATAAAGCTTCTGATGTGTTTTATGAAGCATCGCCTCCATTCCCCAACCGTGAAGTCCTATGAAGCCACAGTTGCTCTTGGCTGAAGGAAACAAAAGGCTGGAGAGTCCTTTAATCATTTTTGAACCAAAAATATTAAGGGATTCTAAACATGTGGTGTTTTTTTTTTGTTTTTTGCTGTTTCGGTACTAAAGGCCCATTTCATTGTCAATTCCTGTCTAAGAAGCCATTCAAGTCAGCATATCCCTGGGGATAAAGAGAATGAAAGAACCCTGCTGAACCATACAGTAATTTTCTTTAAAGCACATAGTAGTTACATAAATATATATATATATATAAATATATTTTTGTTTATGAACTAACACAAGGCAGGCTCTTGTGACTCTAAGAGTGCATTTTGTCAGACAAAACACACAAGGTGCATTACTGCATACTTCCATAGAGTTGTAAAATAATCCTTAATATTAGAATATTTTTATGTCACTTAGCAAAAGGGGTTCAATTAGTTGCAGTGCCCATCATTTCCTGCCTATTTGAGCCATGCTTTCATTCAGATCAACCCCGTCCCTCCCGGGCTAAATAAAGCCGATGCCAAAAGCTCCTTAATGGAGCTGCCATTTGCGCTGTAATCACGATCCAGATTCTGAAATTTCCCCCTGAACCAAGAAAGAAAAGGCATCCCTTTGAGGTGGAAAGTGGTTAATTTAAATATATATAAATGTATACTGAGCTCCTAAAGTTTAAAATTCAGGTACTGTGTATACAATCTCATCAACATCTCGACCCATGAAACTTACATCCTGTGCCAAGAAGCTGTGGGTTCTTGTAGGGTACAGTGTCTACCATTTGCAGATTCGGGTATCGAAAAGCAGAGATCTTTTAAATAGCACTTTACTAACAGTTTAGCATCTGTACACAGTGTCTACATTGGAAGACATCAGTCCACTAACAGAGTATCATATTTATCTTCACAAACGTCTGATGTAAACTAGTGACATTTTCCATCACATGGATTTTGCTTTACATTTTATAAGTACCTGATGAGGGTGGTAATTTTTCCCTAAACTGCTTAGTTAATAATTGCAAAAAGAAAAAAAAATTGACAAGCAAGGTGATTGAAGGATGTGATGACAATCTCTCTGCTGTAGCTTCGTTCAATTTATAAAAATATCCCAACTTGTTTCTTGTGGAGCAGGCGTGATCAGGTAGTGATAACCAAGTGACTTGCCAATGTAACTGGTGCAACTGGTATTCTACAGAGACATAAGGGACACATAGACGATTCCTTTTAGGATAAGATGACGCTTCTTTCACTAGCTTTCGTGGTAGGTGTGGCTTCTAATAGCAGTGGATTGACAGTTATATAAATCCTGCATATATATCCACATCCTTACACAATTCTTTGAAGTAGTAATATTATCTTTGTGCCTCCCATCTTCCATTTTTGATTCAAAAGAATTGGCAATTTTGTTGAAAAGCGTAAACCCCTCTGAATTGTTCAGTGAACTAAAGCATGAAGTAATAGGGACAACTTATCAGAAGTAAAAAGGCTACTGAAGTGTGGGAAGACTTTCTGAAAGAACTAGGAGTTAGAGGTAGTTAGACATTTCTGTTGTGTATGAATCTTTCAGTTGTAAGGGGAATGGCTGGCTGAAATCTTGTTTCATGAAACCTTCATTCTATTTTATTTGTCTGCTTTGTTCTTAGTGCTTATTTACTGCAAAGGAAGAGCAAACATATGCAGTTGCTGGAAGCTCAGAATAAATGCTGATGCTTTGAACTTTACATATATTATGTATTAGAAAGGGTACAACTGTACACTACTTAATATATTAATACTATGAACGTAGTAGAGGGAGATTAACAAAAACAATTTAAAAATTAAGACCAGCAAAGAAACACATACAAACTCCTGGAGAAATCAGGTAAACGGTGCTATAGAGGAAGTTAATTATTTCATCTTAATTGTTTGTAAAACTAATATTCAATGGTTAGATAAAAGTGTTAAAAGACAAAAAAAGAAAGTCTCTTAAGCCAACCAGATAGCAGCAACCACAATGTTGGATTGTTTATGAAGGGTTTGGACATTCCCATTGTCACAGGAAATTCTATTACACAGTGCTGTAGAGGTCTTTCATTGTAATTCCCTCTCCTTAAAGGAAAAAGGAGGAGGGGGGAAAAGAGAAGGTTTTATAGTTCTTGGCCATATCTAAGCATTTTGATCTCAGGCATGATGGAGTAGTGAAAAACATACCATCTGACCCAGTTTTGAGTATCCACTGTGTTATTGTGGGAAAATCACTTTACCCTCCATGAGTCTCAATTTGGGAAAATAAATTTTTTTTTATCCTGTCTTCCTTGCAAGCTTATTATTATGCAGATTGACCAAATGTACAGATGTACAGACTTATAAAACCTTACGTCAACATAACCCGAATAAAGCACAGCTGTTGGCCCGGTAGCAACACATATTTGCTTTTAGAGAACAACAGTCCATCACTCCACAAAGCAGTCAAAGGCAATCAGATCAATACATGTTTTGAGAAAATGCCAAAGGAGAATACATTCAAAACACCCAGCAAAATTGCTTAAATTCCTTTCTTCCCATCTGAATATTTTCTCTTAATATTTCCTCTGCATAACATCTCTCCTCTCCTACACCAAAGTCCCCTAATTGCATCCTTCACCTGGCTCTGATCTTTATTATGTAGTCACTTAGCCTCTGTATTTTCCTCTGATTTCCCAATTTATTCTTCATAGCAAAGGGAGGCCCAGGAGCTGACCAGTAGGCTTCTCTTTAGAAGGAAATGCCTCAAACAGAAGTAACTTCAAATATTTCTCTTATCCCTATAACACAAATGTAAGGGGCTATCACAATTAAAATATAAATATGTGGAACTTAATTTTAAATATAAAAATTGGCAAATGTCAACTATAAAAAAAGGCATATTAATTAAAATTAAATTATGCTAATATGCAAATAGCATATATTCTCAGTTAGTATAACATTAACTTTTTGGCAAAAAAAAATCTTGTACTATTTTTTCATTCTGAAGGAGCATAAATTTGGTGTTGCCCCTAGGATATATTGTCCATTTGAGAAAAAGTTTTGCTAGAAGCCATGCCTTGGTTCAAGATGCTTCCATTCCATGATAAGCAATGAATATTTAAATAAGACTAACTGAAAAATAGATCTTACGGTTACAGTATTTTCCTCCTGTGAAATGTTATTTTGCTTTGTATTTCCTCAGGCATTTTTTCAGATGTTTTATTACAACATGCTTTACTAATTTCAAAAGATTACTCTTGCTTTTTCTCTCCCACCTGCTTTTGCATCTGCATCCATATGCCGGAATCAAGGGAGGTCATCTAATTCCAACTTTTCATGTCACAGATCAGAAAATTGAGGCCCAGAGAGATAAAGTAATTTTCCAGTGTCAAAACCGGGTGTTGAACTTGAAATTCCTCTTGGGTTATTTCTGTTCTACATCTCCTTGCCTACACCACTTTGTCATCATTTAAGCAGCTCAGAAGGCACAGTCCATCTGAAAGCTAGCTTTCTTTGCTCTATCGACTATCGGCTCTGCTCTATGACATGGAACAGTGGACCGATCTTCCTCTGTGATGTTGCTGTCTTAAGAATGGTGCCGTTTTTATAACAACCAGTGATTTCAAGCTCTAGCAATTATAGGATCTGTATTTGGTTTCTCACATTCTTTCCTTCCAACCCTACCTGTCTGTGGTCATCTAAGTTAGCAATACTATTTCTCTTTTGCCATTTATAATTTTTCTGCTTTTGTTTCATTTCGCCCCAGTGTACCTGACAAACGAATAATCTTCATAGCAGGTTTCCGTACCATATATATATATAACCACAGTTTTTATTTGCTTATTAAACTGTCTGTACTTTTTGTCCTTAGAAGGTTTTCAAAGCAAATATGATGAGGTGTGTAGCATTACCTATTATGTAAATACTCATATTACATTGTGTTTGTAAAGCACTTTACATTTCGCAGAGCACTTTGATTCATCCCTTTATTTGTTCATTCATTTAATCAGTCAATCAGCTTAACTATTTATTGAGCACCTACAGGAACCAAATTACTGTGCTACATCTGTGGCATATAGTGATAAATACAAATAGTGAAAGATTGGCGATGTCCACTGATAGTTGTAGTATGGTGACATCCTCAAACACAAGTTGGCAACTAGGCAAAATCAATATTACTCTATTCGACTTCCATTCCTATTTTCTATTCTACTTACAGAGGGAACTGTCAAGTACTTGCCTAAAGAATGTTTCTGAAATATGATGCATCATTGCACATCTGTGCTGTTTGCTCTATTTCACATGATCTGTGTTTTCATTGATGAGAAGAAAAGTTACTCATCCAAAGTTGTCCCAGACCAAGGGGGACTTTCCAGGCCACTTGAATTCTTTCTGACCAGATGTAATAGTTCACTTTCTTGCACCAGTATATCTGTTGTGCCTTTCTGAATTATCAACATCAGTTTTAAGGTATTCTAGAAGCACCAGTGTGTCAAAAAAGCATTTGCACTTTAGGTGTGTGTGGTTGGTTGTCACTTATTCGACTGTCTCAGGTTTCCTCAACCTCAGCACTGTTGACATTTTGGGACCCATTATTCTTTGTTGGGGGAGGGGAGGAGCAGTCCCATGCATTGTAGGGTGTTTGGCAGCTTCCAGGGTTTCTATTGACTATGCGCCAGAAGCTCGCGCTCACACACACCCCAGTTGTGACAACTAAAGACATCTCCAGACATTGCCAAATGTCCCCCGAGGTGGGATTGGGAAATCTACTGGATTAGCTAGTGAGCAAAATATAGCAGGAGAAAACAAGGAATATTTCTTTTACCCTTGTCACTTAATCTTCCTCATAAGTAGGTTTTTGTTTACAGTAAGACTTGGAATCCTAAACTCTTTGCATTAGAAGGGACTGTAAAGGTCACAATTTCAAACACAACCCAACATCATTCTAATCTATTTCTCCATCTCTCGGTTTTACAAATTTATTGAGAGAAGATCGGAAGATTGGTTATCGCTGAAAATTTGGGAATTGACTTTTTCGTAGCCAGAGATACAGTTGTTTGGCAATTATATTTGCTGCTGTGATAGCTGCTGTGGTGATTTTTGCTTCACTTTGGGTACTTGGTGTCACAGAACTTCAGTATCTTAGAGACTTTGAGGAATTTTCTTTTGGTCACTTCACACATCTACAAATCTTGCTCCTTTGTCTTTGCCTTCCAAATGTGCAGAGAAGTTGAAGTTTGTTGCTTCTAATTTTAAGTATATCTGGATGAGCTTTCTATTTCTCATACTGATTTTTTTTTATTGTCCCTCTGTGTGTGGGGGGGGGAACAAAAACAAAAAACAATTGACTGTCCCAAGTAATTGCAAATTGGAAATCTCAGAGTTGGAATATTTAAATCTATCAAGCCAAAGTTTCCGCTGATTTGATGTGCCTTATGTCAGTTTTCCTGTAGGTTCAGTGATTTCTGATGGATAACTCTGAATCCCATCCATTTGTACTTGTGTCTGTTCTGCACCAGTTAAAAGCTTGATGAAATTATACAAAGACAGTCTCTTAGAATATTCCCAGAAATAACAGCAAACCCCTTACTGGAATATCAGGTTTCTCTTTATTCCGTTGCTAAAAGGCCAGCCTAGACTTAGAAAGCATTCCTAATTATTGACTACAAGTTATTAGTATGGATACACAATTGAAAGCCTTGATTATGAAGTCTAAAGGTATAGAATATTGACAAGCACACCCAGAGTGAGCTCTCATAAGACAATCATGGAAATCAGAAAACCATCACCTAGGAGACCCTCAAGTGTGTATATAATTTTCTACTCTACTACTGTCATGTCAGACAATGTGGTGTTACTTAACGTTTTGATCCAGTTGCTCTTCAGTTCAACTTAAATTATAATACAATTACCTAATTTTTGCCTCACATAGCTTTTAAACCATCCAGTGCCCACTGCTCTCACAATGATAATGGCAAAGAAATAAGGTGATAATTATGAGGGCAAAATTACACGATTTCTTGAATCGGTTCTCCATAAAAGTTTATGGAATACATGATCATTGGCTTCTCACTGCTAATTCTTGTTCATTTCTGGATCACTGTCACACTAAACGACTGATTCTGTTACTTTAAATCCAGAAGAAAAGGCTGGAAAAAAATTAATGCAAATCCTATGCTGGTACTCATAGTTTTCTTTCTAAGATTTATTAACATTTGAGAATTACTAAAAAAATTCTCTCCTAATGAAATACAGTCAAAATTTTTGATGTGACAGTGACTTGTTGATTTTTAAAAATAGCCCCTCTTTTCCCTAGCATTACAAAAAAATATATATACTTTCACATCACTTACTCATCATGCAGCTATAAACCTTTTGTGCCTATGGACTAGATACATAGCATAAAGCTAATTTTAGAAGTTTGCTATGTGGGGAGAGATATAGACATGGGAGTGAGTGGATGGGGATAATTCACAGAACAAAATAAAGATCAAAATATGCTATGAAGCAGTCTTCAACTTCTTCAGAGTAATGTGGAAATAAATATTCAGTGAGAATCAACTCAAATTTAGGTCATTCAGACACTGAGGCACAGATCCTGCAAGTTATGCTAGAAATGTGACATACAGAAAATAAAGGATGCCCCCCAATTAATCTAAAAATCAGCCATCATGTCCTGGGGCACCAATCCTGATATCACTGAGGACTTTGCTCTAGGGAATTGGGTTGCTTATGGTCAGGTAATGACCAAACAAGAGACTTTCCATTTATCTCCCTGTGACTTACAAGGCATGCTCTTTTCTTCCCTTATACCAGAGACCATGAGATAGCCAACCACACACTAGCAATAAATACCATAAAAATAAAAGGAATTTTTCTGAGGACAGGATAAGAGAGGGCACTGGGAACTGGGAACCCACAGCTGTATCTCTATGAAGTTTGACCACCTCAGGACCCAGACCCAAGGACTGTTGTCTAGACAATGCGGTCGAGTCTAAGCAACCATTTTAAAAGCATTTGAACAAAAACATACTCTGATTGTCATATTTGTAGCAGGGCAATAAAAACTCAAATTAAGTGTCCTTTACCAGGCTCCTCTGAAAAGACCATTAAGTTGAAATCAGAGCTTCCCTTGCTAAGAAATGTTAAAATCATTTTAGGGAAATGAATTTTCTTTAGACACAGGCATTTTGTGTATATCATAACACAGTCTCGGGGCTCTAGCTGGGAGGGGGAAAGTCTTTTCATAGGTTGGTCAAAACAAATCTTTCATTTGCCTCATTTGAGGCCTTTGGACAGTGCCTGGGAAGTACATTATCTTCAGGGGGGGAAAAAAAGAGAGTCTTTTTCGCATGCCAGCTGGGATCATGGGAACTTCCAATGCCAGGAATTTCCTACTGTTTCTGGTAATTCTGCTTGTAGTAATTTGAAATGTTGAAGTGTGAAATGAGAAGAAGTTGAGCACCCCGGGGGCTGTCTGTGTTTTATGCCAGTTGCACCAGCACACAGAATATTTGTCAAATGCATTTCAGAGTGGGTATAATTGTACCCTTTGTCAGAATCACAAAGCTCACTGTGGTGCTGCTGAAAGCGAACACTGGGGGAGAATCTGACCCTCAGAACCCAGTCAGCCCCACACAAGAGGAAAGACTGTGTGGTGAGCAGCGCACACAGCAAGTTTATTTCTCACTGTTTTCTGAAGCCCAGTCCCTCACATCAAGGACGTGTCTTTCAGGTGACGGTTCATTTTGCTGAGGTTTTCCAAAACTTCATTTAACACAGGGCTTGGAAAACCGAGCGTTTTGAATTCCCTCCAGGCCTCCGGACATCGTTTCTGTTTCCGTTGCCATGTCAATGAGACATTCCGCGGCTGCATTCTTTCACGATCAAAGAACGCGCGCATACTTCATGATGACCTCACGCTTGACGTACCTGAACCTGCAAATGTAAAAATGATTGTATCTGAATTTGCACTAATGGTGTCCGATAGCAGAAGAGGTGTGACCTTTATTGAAATCCACTGTTTAAATTCAATAATTCAGATGTTACATAACTTCTGCAAGCTTCTTGATTATCTTCACTGTAAGAATTATCTAAGTTTGAATGTATTTCTTTACAGCCCATTAATTTGCCATCTATCTTTTTACCATTATGATTGCAATAATTCATGAAAGTTTTCCTCACACGGCTTCTTAAGCCAAGTTTTTCAGTAATCCTTCTGGTCCTGCTTACAGTATGTGGGAAATCTCTTCTTTCATAGTAATAATTTTATAAGAAAGCCAGTATATTGACTGCCATAGTGACACAATTCATCTTTAAAGGTCTGGAAGCGGGTGGTGACCAAATGTGTTCTCTCTGTTGAATGCTATTTTCAGAATTAAATCATGGTTTTTCACTTTCAGTTACCGTCAACAAATTTGGGATTTTAGAAGGGGGAGAAGGGAGCAATTTGTGTAATACTGCTGTCATATTTGACTACATATTAAAAACAATAAATGATCATTTTGTTTTAATTTCTTAAAAATGTTTACCCTTGTCTTTCAACATATTTTTCTTTCCACCATTAGTTTTCGAAACCATTTACCTATTGTGGAAGAAAAATCACTGACATGTCCAGAGCCACAGGCTAATGACAAGATAGAAAATCCTTTTGCTTCTAAACCTGCCCTAGTGTGGAGACTGATACCAACTAGAGTGAACTGTAGAACATGAAGGATCTAGAATGTCCTAGAGGCAACTGCGTGGAGACTTGGCTGCGGCCCACAACCCGTAGGGCACAAAGGCTGAGTCCCTCTAGATCAGAGACATGGGGTTTTCTCTGCCAGTTTAAATCCTACTACCGGAATAAGCCAAGGTGGTTTTAATTCAGCTCTTGCCTCGGTCATTAGTCTCGGTTTATGAATTCCAGTGACTTTCCAGTTGCGTGACTGAAGTGCCTCTGTGATTCCATCCCCTTTTCCCAAACTGGAAATGATTGTACCTATTTCTCAGGGGCTTTTGGATGTGTGCCTCAGCTAATGTATGTAGAATGCATGAAGTGAGATGTTTTGCATTCCAAATATTATTTCCCTGTTTCCTCATCTGTCACTCTTGACCTATCCTTCTTAATAACACCAAGTACACATAGGCCTGAACCTCAGGCAAGGAAGCAGGCAGGTGCCGGAAACTGTGGGGACCTCTAGTCAGTGGTGGAGCAAGCCCTTTGTTCAACTCAATACTGATTTTAAAAATCTTACCTCTGTATGGATCTTTTGGACTGTATTGATTAAACGTTGATACCATGGAGTAAATTCAGAGCTGCAATTGTTAGTGGTGTGAATTGTCTTAATGATGCCAAAAGGGCCAAATTGCTAGTGCAAATCAGGCAACTTTCCTGAATAGTAGAAAAACATTAAGACCAGTGCTTTTAAACAACATTTAATGTGTGCCATTTCTTTAAATAACACAGTGCAAATGGTAAAGAAAAAATGCTAATGACAATCATGCAACTTCTAAATTAGCTGTAGATCTATATCTCTTATGAACCTGGAGACCACACCTTCTCCTAACAAGTCCCCTATTCCACACCACTCTTTCCAGAATCAGAACCTTTTGACAGGCATCTGGGAATCTTTTTCCCACAGTTTATTTTAACAAACATTTATTAAATAAGTATCTAACCTGTGCTATGCAGAGTGCTTGACTCCAAGGCTACCAAACCAAAAAAGACAGGGTCCCTGCTTTCAATTAGCCTGCACTATAATGGGGAGACAAACATTTAAACAAATATGGCAAATGACAGATTAGAGGTCCCAGGATAGAAATATTTACAAGTTCAGTGAAGTCACAAAGGAGGGAAGCGCTCATTCTGTAAGGAAGGAGTCAGGAGAGTTTCCCCAGAGCGAGTGATACTTGAACCTGGTCTTGACAGGTGAGTAGAACTTTACCAGGGACAACACAGCATACCAGGGACAGGGTGGCTGGGAGCAAATGGACCGGCTGGGGCAGAGGGAGCAAGGAGAGAGGATGACTGGAGAGTATGCCGAGGCCAGAGAGTTGAAACCCTGATAATATCTATAGGATTTCAGAGTCTTATCTTCAAAGCAGTAGGTGCACTTGAAAGGTTCCAAGCCTAAGGGCCATCCATATCAACCAAACTAATTTAGAAAGATCACCCAGCAGGCAAAGTAATGGATGAATTGCAAAGGAGAAAGCTGGGAAAGCATCCTGGACACAACTGCTCAAGTCTGGCTACTGCTGCGTAACTACTATTCCTCCTTAGTCCTCAGATCTTCACCTCCACGTCTCCAGATCTCAGGCCTCTACTAATAAAACCTAAGCCCATCAGCATGGGTGAAATGCCTCACTCCCTTTCAGCAAATTATACATTTTCTTTCCCCCAAAGTGATATCACATTTTGACAGATTTTTATGTGAAATCAGCTAGACCTGCCCAGGTTTACCCATCTATACAGCAAGAACTCTCTTTTCCATCTTCTAAGAAATCTCAGGACAACCCAGACAATCAAGACTGCCTGAAGTAGCAGTTACCTCTCCTCCACGATGAGGATAAAACAGGATAATAACACATATCGTCAGTTTCCTTCTGGTCAATATAGACTCAGTAATTAAATTATTTGAATTTGACTTTAAGGCATTCTCTCTGAAGTAAATGATCCAGTGGTTGTTTTTGTTTCATGTTAATACTTAACCCACCAAATTGTCCTCAGAATTAATGAATTAGCAAATGCTCGGTATCTGTGATTATCACAAAGCTCAGCAAATCTGAGTTGAAGAAAGGAATTGGGAAGATCGGATGGTTTCACTTTCAGAGGGGGACCAGGAGCGTGATGAAGCCTGCACCAGGGGTACAGTCAAATGTCATTAAAGGGCAGAACCAGATCACAGACCCAGTGGGAGACAAGGAATGTCAAGACTGACAAAAACTAAAAACAAAGCCTCAGAGATGTGAAGCAGTCCACAGAGAGAAGACTTTAATGCAAACTGCCTCTGGATAATTTGAGAATATATTGAAATATTTCAGAGGTCTCTAAGGAAGCAGATAAACACCTGACTTAGCCATCAGGGAAGCTATGAAGCTGTCACTCCTAAGACCAGTTGGTTCCCATAAACCTGACTCTGCTTTTAAATATCATGGCCATGCAGTTCAAGTGCATTCTCATTGCGTGAGGCTTGTGCCCTGGAAATGTAAGGCGCTTGTAGACTCGCAGTGGTTCTCAACCTGTGGGTCGCGACCCCTTTGGGGGTTGAACGACCCTTTCACAGGGGTCACCTAAGACCATCGGAAAACAAAAAGCTATTTACATTACCATTCATAACAGTAGCAAAATTACAGTTATAGAGTGGCAACGAAAATAATTTTATGGTTGGAGGTCACCACAACATGAGGAACTGTATTAAGGGGTTGCGGCATTAGGAAGGTTGAGAACTGCTGTATGTAGAGGAACAGAACCCAATGGTTTTGCTCTATTCCTGTGTGCCTTCCATTTACAGGTAACCAGATTTCACACCTGCACCTGGGGTGTAGCGAGAATACAGGTCAGGCAGACAGGCAGGTGTGGAGAAGTAAGGAAAAGCTACGAAATGACTGCCTTAGCTGACGCTGATTTCCCTGAGGCAGGCAGCGGGCATGTTAAGAAATATCATCTACACATGTGTTTCTCCAACTCTTAATGTAGAGAAATGGTAATTTTTGGAAATTTCAAAAACGTGTCAGAGAGAAAACCAATGCGAGTCCCTTAGAGTCTGCATCTCTAGGCCATGTAGGAACTCCAGCCTCCACCTACTGACGGGCCCATTATTTTCTGTGAGTTGCTATCACTTTGAAGACACACAGAAATGTACTTGGCCTCCCAGGGTAAATACACTTCACAAATGCCAGCATCCCTTGATAAATGTTAATTGACCTCTTTTTAATGTGTGTTCTCCTGAAGAGTTACAACAAACTTTACTTAGAACTTTTAAACTTCTACCAGATATTCTCCTGGCATTTTTTTGTTTTGTTTTGGTGAGCTTTACAAACATTTGGGGTTGCAGGATAACACTGGGCTATTTTTCTCCCCAAATATCTTTGTACAATTGTAATTTAGATCTCTGTCCGAAAGGATTTATTGTGGCATGAGCCTTGATAGAATGTGAAGCAAATTTCCCTGCCTGCAGTTTGGCTGGTAGCCTAGAGGATGAGATGCATAAATTATTCTAAATGCCATAGAGCCTTGCATTTGATTTCTTTCTAGAACGTTTTAAATCTGCGTTAGAATGCCTTGAAGTGAGATCGTGACCAAGTGGAGCAAGAACACATCACAAGAAACAGAGCTAGTGACTTTCAAAAAAGGAAGCATCCCTTTTGTAAAATGCTGTCGTCTGGAATTTAATTAGGTGTTATTCTTTAGAGGAAATGTGTGTTATTTGAACAAGTCCAGATCTCAGCGGGTTAAGCAGTAGTTGGTCAAATAAGAAAAGAGCACTGCTGTTAGAGAGAAAGGTGAAAAGAAGGGCTTCAGTATCACAAGAGACTCCCCAGTTGCATATTGCACAATAAAAGGGCCGTGGGGATCGGGAGAGCCATGTAGGTTTCCTATTGTTTTACATCATGCCCTGATATGAAGCCTTATTGAGGCACTGGGGTGAGAGTTCATATTCTTCATACAGATTGCTGCAGTCAGTTTGATTTCCTTGACATAAAACTGCAATGGAGAGCTGACCTGGCTGTCAGGGTTCAGAGGCAGGGAAACATTCACTTCCTGCCAAAACAGGAAGGAAAGTCCAGTGGTGACTGCTTTCGCGCTTCTGATAAATGTCAAACCAGGATCCCCTTATCATCAAGAGCTTCCTCAGGGGCATCTATCTGCTCTCAAGTCTACACATGTCAGTTTCCTGAGATAAGTTTTCTCTCTCTGCCAATAATATGAGATATCAGGCCATCTGACACCTACCCATGTAGCAATTAAGGGGATGAACTCTGTGACATCCTGCAACTGACCAGCATTCTTCATGGACAACAAGAGGATTAAAGTAGTGCTGACTTCCTAGGATTATTGTGACAAATAAATGAACTAAAATATTTAGCATTGTATTATGCCAGAATACTCCAAACAAGTTAGTTATGCCATCATAATGGTTGCCCATGAAAGATGCATTGATTTTGGTAGCAAAATCTGTCTGTCAGTCTATTCTTTTTTCATTCTGAGAGGTTGATCAGAGAGAAAAGGAGGGAACTTGAAACCTCAGTAATGAAAAATTAAAACTTAAACACCAAAACACAACCAGAAATCTATATTAAGAACATTTGGTTATAGAATTTAAAGAGGTAACTGCCTTTTTTCATATATATATATATATATATATATATATATATATATATATATATATATATATATACAGTTGATGTTTGAACAACTTGGGGTCCACATATAACTTTTGACTCCCCCAAAATTTAACTACTGTTGACCAAAAGCTTTATCGATAACATAAACAGTTGATGAACACATATTTTGTACATTATATTATATGTACTACATACTGTAGTCTTACAATAAAGTAAGCTAGAGAAATTTTTATTAAGAAAATCATAAGAAAGAAAAAATACATTTATAGAACTATATACATTTGTTGAAAAAAATTCATGTATAAGTGGACCCGTACAGCTCAAACTATGCTGTTCAGGAATTTACTGTACTTTATTCATTTATTTATGGTTTTACAGAAAAATCATGTTTCTGAGTGTTATTTAAAAATATTTGTATACGTCTGTATCTAATTCTGTGTTTGAAAATGAGAAAAGTATTTCCAACATGCCACAAATTTAAAATATAATTCATAAAATGTAAAATGATTTAAGTGTGTGCAAACACACTTTATACTGATAGCTTAAGTCACAGATTCTAGCCTCTGAACTACTTCTGTCCACAGAATACTTCTGACACCAAATGTGTGTGAGAGTGTGTGTGTGTGTGTGTGTGTGTGTGTGTGTGTGTGTGTGTGTTTTCCCACATCAACCAATTTGCCAATTTTCTGAACCTCAAATGGGTGTCCTACAATTCAATTCAATTCTGACACTAACTACCTAGATTTAACACAGACTCCACAGGTTAAGGGCTCAGTCCCACAAGACTACCTCCCACTTCAGACACCAATAGCAAGTCCTGGACCAATGGGTTTCTGACCCATATACTTCTGACCAGCCAGCTATGTTTCAGGGGTTCCTGTGATCTCCTCCTTGGGTTCAGTAATTTACTCAGATGCTCATAGAACTCAGAGAAACAGCTTACTTACAATCACCAATTTCTTATGAAGGCTACAACTCAGGAACAGCCAATGGCAGAGATGCATAGGGCAAGATATAGGGGAGGGGTGCAGGGCTTCCATGCCCTCTCTGGGTCACCCTCCCAGCACTTCAGTGTGTTCATCAACCTGTAAGTTCCCTGAACCCCATTGGTTAGGTGTTTTAATGGACATTCCATTACTGAGAAACGATTGATCAAACCATTGGCTATTGGTAATTAACTCAATCTCTAGTCCCTCTCCTCCCCTGGAGATCCAAAGGTGGGATTGAAAGTTCCAACTCTCTAATCACACCTTGGTCTTTTTGGTGACCAACTCCATCCTGAAGTTATCTAGGGGCTCACCAAGAGTCTTCTCATTAGAACAAAAAACATTCCTAGCACTCTTCTCACTTGGGAAATTCAAAGGAATTTAAGAGTTCAGTGTCAAGAACCAGAGATGAAAATCAAATGTATATTTCTTATTGTGTCAAACAACCTTTGTGAGTAAAGGACCTTTACCAATCCTCCCTTCTCCCTTCTGTGACATGTGTCTCCCACTTGCAGCAATAAGAATGCATCTGCACGGACTCCCACTGCTCAGGAAGCAACTCAAAGCAGAGATCTCTTTATAATTTGACAGTGGGCTCACCTGGGTATAGCAAACAAAACACGTTCATCAGCAGGCTCTTAACTCAAGAGCTGGATTTTCATTTGCTGTGATTTTCATTTTGAGGATTCATTCAGTGAATGTTTGCTGATCACCTTCCAAGAGCCTGTGCTGGAAATTTACAACATGTTTATCTCACAAATGATTACATATGGTTTTTCTTGTGCCAGGCACTTATCTAAGCATCTTACTAAATTATTGAATTTTCTCATTATCCTTTATAGGCAGGTGCTCTTACCATCCCAATGAGCCATAGACTGAATGTTTGTGTCCCCTCAAAATCCATATGTAAAAACTTAATCCCTAGCATGATGGTATTTGGAGGTGGAGCCTTTGGAAAGCGATTAGATCATAGATGTAGCCCTCATAAATGGAATTAGTGTCCTTATAAGAAAGGAACCCCAGAGACCTCCCTTTCCCTTCCATCATGTGAAGCCACAGTGAGAAGATGGCTATCTATGGAGCAGAAAGCAGGTCCTCAACAGACTCTGAGTCTGCCAATGCCTTGGTCTTGGGCTTCCCACCTCCAGAACTATGAGAAATAAATTACTGTTGTTTACACCCCACCTAATGCAGGGTATCCTGTTATAGCATCCCAAATGGACCAAGATACCATGTTACATAAGAGGAAGTAGAGGAAATTAGTGGTTGAACAACAGGTCCACAGTCACCCAGCAAATAAGAGGCAGAGACCAGACACACATCTGCTCTGTGCTCTGGCCACTATTCTGAACTGCCTTTCAGACAAAGCAAAAAAAAAAAAAAAAAAAAAAAAAAAAAAAGACAAAAATTCCTTGCTTTCATATATTTATATTCTAGTGGGTAGGGCAAGACAGACAATAAAACAGTTATCTAAATAATACCTATATATATAAAAAAAAGTTAGAAAATAAATGCTACGTAAAAAAATAAAACAGGATCATAAGAAATATTATAGAAGTGGGCTTATAATTTTAAGGAGGTAATCAGGGAGGGTAATAGTTGAGTAATGACCTGAAAGTATTTCAAAGAGAACAGCAAGTTCAAAGGCCAAATGAAGGGAACATTCCAGCATGTTCAAGAAAGAGCAAGGAGAGGGAATCCTGTCAAGATGGTGGAGTAGGTAAACACTGTGTTTGCATCCTCTCAAAACCACATCAAAATTATTACTAAATTACAGAACAATCATCATTGATCACTGCCTGAAGTCTAGCTGAACCAACGCCTTATAACGACAGACATACAGAAGAAGCCACCTCGAGATTGGTGAAAGGGACAGAGACATGGGACATTCTTATCCCACACCCACATGTGATCATTAAAGATCAGACGGCATACCTCGGCTGTGGAGGTTCCCTCTGGAGGAGCAAATAACCCCAACCCCACACCAGGCTTCCCCACCCAGGGTTTCAGTGCTGGGAAGAGAAGTCCCCATAACTTCTGGTTATGAAAACCAGGGCGGGTTGTGGTTGAGGGAGACTGAGGACAGCTTCAGTCCCAGGCAATTCTCTTAAAGGGCCCACACACAGACTTACTCACTAACAAAATCACTGACTCTGAGCTCCAGTACTGGGGCAGCAGCTCGAAAGGCACCAGGGGTGTACAGAGGGGAACTGAGTTGTTTGGCTTCAGAGCAAGGGCTGGAGAGGCAGCTTTCTCCTGGACAGAAGAGCTGGCAGAAGCCATTGCTTCTTCGTCGAGCCCTCCTCTCTTCTGGCATGCAGATGCAGGCAGCCACCGTATTTGAGTATCCGTCAACCTGGCTAACACCATTCGTTTGCCCCATCCAACTTTAGGGCACACCCAGGCCCCTTCCAGTGGCTTTTCCTGCCTTGGCTCATGTGCAGACTTTTCTAAAATCTCTCAAAAATTCACAAAACCTAAACAAGCAGCATCTGACTTCAGTGTGTCCCATACCACTGGCTGAGCAGCCCTAAGCCCAGCACTAGTGACAGCCAGACTTGGATCCTGGCTTGGCCTCTTAAGGCACCTCCAAGCACAGTGCAGGTGTCGGCCATCTATGGATTGTTTTGTGGCTCATTTCAGGTGGCCCTAGCAAGGCATAGACTGCAGTTAACTTGGCCCATGGCAAGGTCTCTCCCAGGAGGCCCTGGGGCTGGCACACCCAGTGGCTAGCTGCAAACCAAGTCAGAGCACCACCCGGATGCCTCTAAGGATGACACACCCAAAGAGCAGACTGAGAAAGGACCAGAGCCCTAATAAAGTGAACCTTGATCTGGGGGTCAGCCCCACAGCACCACAACGTCTCCACTGTAGTCACAGCCAGTCCTCATAACCAATCAGCCCAAAGGTCAATCCCTCCCATTGATGTGCAAACAGCAAACAAGGCTCAACTGTAATAGAAGGACACATACAACCCACACAAGGTACACACTTGAAGGACCCGGCTCTGGTGACCAGGGAAGCTGCACATAGCAGCCCGACCTAATACATAGAAACAAGCATAGGGAAACAGCCAAATGGGAAAACAAAGAAATACGTCCCAAATAAAAGGGCCAAACAAAGCTCCAGAAAAGAACTAAACAAAATACAGACAAGCAATCTACCAGATGCAGAGTTCAGAACACTGGTTATAAAAATGCTCAGTGATTTCAGGGAGAACATCAACAAAGAAATAGGAAACAGAAAAATGGAGAGAGAAAATGTGAAAAAGAATCAGTCAGAAATAAAGATACAAACAACAGAAATGAAGAATACATTACAGGGTATCAACAGTAGATTTGCTGAAGCAGGGGATCCAATCAACAATTTAGAAAACACAGTAATAGAAAACACCCAATTAAAACAGAAAAAAAAAATCTTAAAAACGTGAGGACATTTAAAGGACCCCTGGGACAACATCAAGTATACCAACATTCACATCATAGGGGTACCAGAAAAAGAAGAGAGAGAGCAAGGAATTGAAAACCTATTTGAAGAAATAATGACATAAAACTTCCCATAAGCTGGTGAAGGAAATAGATATACAAGCCCAGGAAGCACTGAGAGTCCCAAACAAGATAAACTCAAAGAGACCCACACCAAGACCCATCATAATTAAATGCCAAAAGTTGATGTAGAGGCCTGACGACCGCATTGTATTCCTGAAACTGATGTTGAATAATACTGTTATGTCAACGATAATTATATATACATATATAACCTCGGGACATGGAGTAGAGTGCGGGAACGGATTCAATGGAATTGTAATAGATAAGCATGATATCGGGAGTGGGAGGGCAGTGGATGGGGG
>NW_017732301.1:210667-256344 GCF_001890085.2 Hipposideros armiger | reverse complement strand
GGCAGTGGATGGGGGGAGGGGGGTTGTTACTTTGTGAGGGTGAAAAGGGTAACTATTGCATTGTTCTGTACACCTGAAACTAACAATAAAAAAATTAATAAAAAAAAAAGTTAAAGACAAAGAGAGAATCTCAAAAACAGCAAGAGAAAAGCAATTAGTTACCTACATGGGAGCTCCCATAAGACCATCAGCTGTGTTCTCAAAAGAAACTTTGCAGGCCAGAAGGAATTGGCATGAAATATTCAAAGTGATGAAAAGTAGGGACCTATAACCAAGATTGCTCTACCCAGCAAGGCTATCATTTAAAATCAAAAGATAGATAAAGAGCTTCCCAGACAAGAAAAAGCTAAAGAAGTTAATCGCCAGCAAACCAGTATTATAAGGCATGTGAGAGGGGCTTCTTTAAGATGAAAAAAAGAAAAAAAAAGAAAGAAAAAAATATGAATAATAAAATGGCAATAACTACATATCTACCAACAATTACTTTAAATGTAAGTGGATTAAATGCTCCAATCAAAAGACATAGGGAGACTGAATGGATAAGAAAACAAGACCCTTACACATGCTGCCTACAGGAGACACACTTCAGATTGAAAAACACAAACTGAAAGCAAAGGGATGAACAAAATATTTTATGAAAATGGAATAGGAAAAAAAATCTGGTTAACAATACTTATATCAGATAAAATGAGTTTTAAAACAAAGGCTTTTAACAAGAGGCTTTTAACAAAGACTTTTAACAACTAATCCCACTTCTGAGTATTTATCCGAAGAAACCCAAAATGCTACATTGAGGGGACATGTGCACCCATATGTTTATTGCAGCATTATTTACAATGGCCAAGAAGTGGAGTCATCCTCGGTGTCCTTGATTGGCTGAATGGATAAAGAAGAGGTGGTACACATATAAGATGGATTATCACTCAGCCATAAAAAAAGAAAAATGAAATCTTTCCATCTGCGGCAACATGGGTGAATTTAGAGGGTATTATGCTGAGTGTAGCAAGTCAGACAGGGAAGGACAAATGTCATATGATTTTACTTGTAAGTGAAATCTAAAGGACAAAATAAATAAACAAACAAAACAGAAACACATAGATACGGAGAACATTTTGATGGTTGCAAGATGGGAGGGGAGTTGCAGGTGGCTGAAAAGAGGACGGGATTAAGAAGTATAAATTGGTTATTACACAGTAGTCATGGGGATATAGGGTTTAGCATAAAAAATATAGTCAATAATATTGTGATAAATATGTATGGTGCCAGGTGGGTACTAGACTAGTCAGGGGGATCATGTCTTAAATTATATAAATGTCTAATCACTATGTTGTGCAACTGAAATTAATATAAAATAATATTGAATGTCAAAAGTAAAAATAAATAGGGCCGGCCGAGTGGTGTGTTGGTTAAGAGCTGGCTTGGGACGCCAGAGGGCCCTGGTTCGGATCCCACATATGAGAGCCAGTGACACTGCCCTCTACAGCTAAGATGCTGAACAACAGCTCAACCTGGAGCTGGGCTGCCGAGAGTCACCAGGGACAGCATAGGCTGCAGAAAAAATAAAAATTAAAATAAAAAATAATAAAAAAATAATAAATACATAAATAAAATTCTGTATTAAAAAGTAATGTAAAAGAAAAACAGAAGAAAAGAGCAAGGATGTCAGTGTGACTGGGATAGAGTGATTAGAGGGAGAGTCACAGAAGGAGGACAGAGAGAAAACAAGGCCAAGTGAGGTGAAAAACTGAGGACTCGTTGGATAACGGCTGTATCTGAAGGAAGAGCCAATAGAGCTTGCTAATGGGGTAGATAAGGAATGTGACAGAAAGAGTCCATGGGAAGCCCAGGGTTTGGGGCATGAGTCTGGAAGAATGAAGTTGACATTCACAGAAATGAGCAAAACTGAAAAATGAAGACGTTTGTAAGAAAACATTAGAAGTTCAGTGCACAATATACTGTGTTTGAAATGTCTTTTTATTTTAATTTTACAAGCCATCTAAGTGAAGATGTTGAACAGAAAATGGATTTATGGTTCTGAAGTTCAAGAGAAATGTCTGGACTGGAGATATAAATTTGGGAGTGTTTGACAAAAATACGGCATTTAAGGCCAGGAACCAATGAGATCATTCAAAAGTAAGTGTAGATTAAAAAAAAAACACAAAAAAAACTGTGGCCTAATGACTGACTCTTCGGGTTTTCCAAAATGAAGAAGTTGGGTTGCTGAAGAGGAACAAATAACAGGAGATTGAGAAGAAGCACAGTGAAAAAGAAAGAAAAGCAGTGGAGTGTAGCCTAAGGGGCCCAGTGAACAAAGTGCTTTGAGCATATGAGTCTGACAATTAAGTTCACAAACTTGCTACCAGGCGCTTACATTGATAGCACTGTATAAACAGCTCTTTAAGGTTTTATAACCTTAGTATATCAGTGTCTCACAGTTGTGTTCATGTCGACGTGTGGCAGTGTCTTGTAAGTGGAATTCATTATTGTTGTTGCATGTTTTTGTGTGCCGTCATGAGAATGTCTGAGCTTGAATTAGAGCAACAAACAAATATTAAATTTCTTGCTAAACTTAGTAAGAGTGGAAGTGAAATCAGGGACATGTTAGTCCAAGTTTATGGGGATAATGCCATGAAGAAAATCGCAGTGTACAAATGGATTAAATGTGTTTCTGAGGGGAGAGAACGCGTCACTGATGGAGAGAAGTCAGGGCAGCCAGTAACAAGCAGAACTGATGAAAACATGGCAAAAATTCATCGAATTGCACGTCAAAATCGTTGGCTGACTGTGAGAAGCATTGCAGACCAAGTAAACATCGATAGAGAAACAGTGAGGAAAATCTTAACTGAAAATCTTGGCATGAGAAATGTGTCTGCAAAAATGGTCCCGAAGGAGCTTTTGCATCACGACAATGCACCAGCACACACAGCACTGTCTGTGAGGGAGTTTTTCACCAGTAAACAAATAACTGTATTGGATCACCCTCCCTACTCACCTGATCTGGCCCCCAATGACTTCTTTCTTTACCCAAAGATAAAGGAAATATTGAAAAGAAGACATTTTGATGACATTCAGGACATGAAGGGTAATATGACGACAGCTCTGATGGCCATTCCAGAAAGAGTTCCAAAATTGCTTTGAAGGGTGGATTAGGCGCTGGCATTGGTGCATAGCTTCCCAAGGGGAGTACTTCGAAGGTGACCAGAGTGATATTCAGCAATGAGGTATGTAGCACTTTTTCTAGGATGAGTTCATGAACTTAATTGTCAGACCTTGTGGAAATGTTCAGGATCACTGGCAATCAAATACACATGTTAAAATGACAATACGATACGATTTTCAATATTAGATTAAGAAATAAAACAAACGCTTCATGTTGTCAAGAACACGGTGAACTGGTTGTACCAATTTACACCATAATTGAAAAACTAACTGGGTTGAACTTTCTGGAAAGCAATTTAACATTATAGAAAATAAATTTCTATACAAAGTCTATATACTAAAAACTAGCCTGTCTTCTGAGATTCTACCTTAAAGAAATAAGCAGAAACTTAGACATAGTTTTACACTCACAGATGTTCACTACAGGGTTACTTATATTATTGAACAACTGGGGAAAATTATTCAAAAACATTGAGAGTCTAATGCGAAGTGGATATTACAGCCCAGAAAAAGGATTCAAAATATATTTAATGACATGCAAAAGCCCTCATGATACTGCAACAATTGAGGAAAACAAGATAAAGTCCTATGCCTTGGTAGAATGTATAGTCTAAATGCAGGAGGCAACTATTAAACAAACCATCCTATACATAAACATATGAACAAAACTAGAAGAGCTATAAAGGAAAAGTACAAGGTTCGAAACTACATTTCATGAGATTACACCCTAATCTAGAAGTCAGGAAGGAAGTGAGCCCCAAATTCCCCAAGAATTCTATCAGTGCCTCTCAAACCTTAGGTATGCACACACTGATATCACATTTTCTGTGTCAGACATTAACCAGTGCTCAGTGGCCTTGCAAAAGAATGTATTTATTGATTCTATTATGTGATTCAAGCAACAGAGGAAGGGAACAAAGAAATTAGGAACGTTGTCTTTCATCTTTTCCAAAGGCCTGGAAGATTTATTCTAAGGTGAAAAACTCAGGCTGGAAGTTCTTAGTTTCAAATTTGGGGGTCTCCCAATTTAGAACTTTAAAAATATCAGTAGCAGAATTTTTTTGACGCTTTACCACACAGCCTTCCTGATAATTTGTGTCATATAGATTTGTGTCTAAAATACCTCACTTTGCACTAGGCATGGGATTTACACTAAGCGCCTCCAAGCAGCAGGCCCAGCTCAGCATGCCTCAGTCTGAGCTCCCGGGATAGAGAACTACTTTATGCTTCTTACCTGATCACTTCAGCGTATTGTTAACATTGCCTGTGACTTTCTTGTCTTGGAGATTCACAGTCCACACTGGCCTATGAACTGTCATCTCTGTGCTCTCCACCCTCCAGTGACTTCTCTTCACAATCTAACCACTGCCTAACCCTCTGTCCCCGGTGCACTGGCCTCCTCTCTGTTCTTCCCACAGACCCACCATGTGCAGGCTGAGTCTTTACACAGCATTTGCTGTCCCACCTGCTCGCTCTTCTCCCCGGGGCTTTTTCCTCCAGTAAGAACTCTGCTCAAAAGTCCTTTCCTCACAGCCGCCTCCCCTGACTAGCCCATGTTTAGAACCTTTTCCCTTCTCTCTCAAATTCCCAACCGCTATTTTTCTTCATAGCACCTCAGCTACCTGACGTGTTGTATGTTATTTATTTGTTTATTGCTGGTCTCCCCCAAGAGAATGGAAAAGACTAATTTTTCCCTTTGCCCAAGACCTACAGAGTGCCCAGCAACAGGAGGTGTTCAATATATATATATATATATATATATATATATATATATATATATATATATATATATTTGTTGACTTAAAATGGATGAACGAATGAATGAATGAATGCACAGCTTAATTTTAACTGGGCAAACTGCTGTCCGCTGTTAAGATGTCATCCTTGGCTCTGACGGGAAGGATATTCGGCATGCCCCCTGGGCAGAGGCCAAAGGCAGGACTACTCAAAGGAAGGATGGGGTCAGAGCAAGGAGCAGTTCTGTGGACTAGCACTGGGCATGCCCCAGTGTCTCTTATGGTGGTCTTTTCTCTTGACACATAAGTCTAGTTAGATTTTTCCAGGCTGCTATTGGTCCCCAGGCTGGTATGCTTGGGGGTTGGTTGGCTTTTTCCTAGATGTAACATTCAGCCATTTATCCTGGCCTCCTGACTCTGGCAAGCTCCGAATCTCCACTCTCTTATCCATTAGCCAGCCAAGGGAAATCTTTTTCTAGATTGGTAAAAGTTTCCTAGTGTTTCTGGCCAAATTCTTTGGCTACTATCAGAAATTTTATCCTTTTTATCTCACTGTGAAAATCATGTAATGCCCTTAAGTGCTTAGGCTCTGGAAGACAAAATTGGAAAGTGAGGTATTTTACTTCTTAACTTTCTTTTCTCTACCACACCTCCATGGCATAAAGCAATGAGCACACAGCAGAAACCTTGTTGAATGGGGGAAAGCAAAGAGGCAGAACAGCAAGAAGAAAAAAATAGAGCAATTAATAAAATATACATACATTACTGGCTTAGTCAAATATTCACCTCTTTCCTAATAAGGTATAGCCAGAAAAAAATTACTTAGTGCATGGCCCTGACTTTCCAAAGAAAAACAGGAACGAGCCGCTTTTAACTAAATATGTGTGTGAACACCACGTTTTGTATCAAATATCAAAGCCTTATGGTTCTGTATAACTAATTTTTTTCTTATAAAAACATTTTCCTGGAGTTATACAGCTTTATGGAAAATTTGCCTCTGTTTATTCTTGACCTATTAGCATTGCAAAGTATTTCTCAAAGAAAAAAATTTCCAAAAAGGTGAACGTTCTTTACTATATTCTCTTAGGTATACCTTAAAAGTTGATATGGTAGCATCAGTTGTAGTTGGATAAAAATTACAGTTTAAGCCAATCACATTTAGAGAATACTCTACTTCATTTTATATAAAAATAGAACAATGAAACTCTCTGAATTATTTTTAGTTTTAAAGAGATAAAAGAATGAAAGCAGTAAACATATATTTATGAAAACATAGTAAAACATATATTTAGCTCATGTATTTAGGAATATCTGGAGATTTATTTGCTTATCATCATTAGCAACAATATTTAAATGAAACAGAAGACAAAACACAAATTAGTTATAAAAATAATGTATGTGCTTAGGGAAGGATGATGGCTTTGTTGTCATTTGGGTTTGATGGAATAACAAAAATGGGAGGCACGATAGATTTTTCCATTTTTCCACTTCTATGTTCAGCCTAGGTTATCTAAATCAACTAAATACTGTAGTTCAGAGATGCCTTCATATTTTACAGCTGCCAGGGAGACTATAAAAACCAGTTCATTAAATTTAAGCTGTATGTGCTTTTTTCTTTAACTTTCTGAAGAATTTGGTGAGTGTATGATGTTTATTTCTGAATTTTAACTTTATTCTGTGTTATGCTTTGAATTAAAATTCCCAACTACTAGATAAAAAATTCTCTTTATAAAGACAGAAATGGCTTCTAGGACAATCAGCGTTGCTTTGCCAAGTAGTACAAGGGTTTTGGAGGAAAGGTCTGAGGTGATTGAGTGGGGCCTGAGCAGGGTGACAGATGATCTCTGAAGAAGGCTGGAACCCTGGGCTTTATATTAATGCAAACACCTTCAGCTCAATGGTGGGCTTGGCTCTTTTGGAAATGATTTGTGATCTAATTTGAGTTTGTTGTCTATGATCCCAACACCTAGTTTATTTCATTTTGGCAGCTAGCATAAATAGTTGTGTCTAGTAGATGGGAAAATCCAGCAGCTAGGATGAGCTACCTAGCTATGGCATAACTCATAGGCATTATTAATCAAATCCAAAGACAGTCCATCATTTCCAGGTTAAAGCTTTGCTTGTGTCCTGATGACCTATCACTGTTGGGAGCAAAACCCCAGCCTCATACCTGGCCTAGAGCAGCTGTTCAATGAATGTAAATTTATTTTCCTCACCGAGGTCCATGAATTTGTGAGTTATGTGGGAAACTAGTCCCATAGATATCCTCCCCCCCCAAAATAAAATGGGTTCTATGATCAAATAAGTGGAAGGAATTAGAGTCAGAGGGCGAGGCTCCCACGTGGAGCTTCAAATTGCCAATTAGCATGTGCAAAGGGTTCAAAACAGAGTCATAGACCACAGTGTCAGCTCTCACTTTTTAGCTATGGGACCTTAAGCTGTGTACTTAACCCCTCTGTTTTCTTACTGATAAAATGAGGATATCTTCTACCTCAGAGGGTTAGTATATTAATATTTATAAAGAGCTTATTATTATAAGCTTATTATTATTATTATTATTATTATTATTATTATACTGCCTGGCACAGAATAAGCATGAAATAGGCCTCTATTAAGCCATGATTAATTAATAAATTAAGATTAATAAATAAGATTTCTGAAAGATTCTTCAGAAAAACATTTAAACTAGAGTTTCCCAAACTTTCTTCCCTGCCCCATCTAAATCCACCCTACTCCCTTTCCTCACCCCCCCACCCCACCCCCACAATAGCTTTCACTGGGAAAACTATGCTTCACAACGTTCTTTAGAAAATCTGCTGTAGAGAGAAGTTTACTGAATGCACTGTCTTAACACAGGATTAAATAGAAAAGGTTTTAAAAAGGGTCACCAGTGGGTATTTCGATCATATTTCTAAAAGCCTCAAAAATTGAGAGAAAATTTCAGAAATGCCAAGTGAAGAATTCCTAGTTAACGAAGTGCGTGAAACTAATGCTGTTGATTTTCGTCTTGTGTTTCGCTGAGGGGAATCATAACAACATTTAGCGGGTGCTGAGTGCTCATGTACACCAGGCATTCCTCTAGCCTGTTTAGATGCTTCAAACTCCCAACAACACCCTCGAGAAGTAAATATTATGGCTCCCCTCCATTTTAAAGATAGAAAGTTTAGAGGGTCAAAGTTCCTAAGCGTCTTTCCTAAGGTTGCCCAACTAGAAACCGGTGGAGCCAGAAATACAAACCCAAGATTTCAGACCCCAAAACCAGACTCAGGAGATTCTTAGGCATCTTCAACATGCAAATTACTGCTCCCACCACCCCTCTCCTTCCTCTCGGGGGATTCAGGGATTCTAAACCCAATGTTTTGGGCTAGAATCAACTGTTTTTTTAAATGGTCCACCGTAGGGTAGAGTTTGTCCCTCTGGGATAATGATAACATAGTAGCCATCGTCATTCCCCATCATAGACAAAATTCTGACACATTAGATGGTGAAGCAGAATACGTAATTTTACTCTTCGTCTTTCCCCCTCCAAGATTTGACATTTTCACACACCCGGGAAATGGAGAAAGGACTCCACAACCTCAGTGTTCTTTTCGCCACATCTCACCATTATTCCCAGAACTTGGTGAGTTTCACTGGTATCGGCTTTTGTTGTTCTTTTCAAATGCTGACATTTAACAAATATCACTGGTCAGTTTGCTTTGTTTTTCTACCAACACAGAAATCCGTTGCAGAGTTCTCAAACACTAGCGTGTGTGTTTCCGCGTGGCTGGCCATGCTGACAGCACAGGCGCGTGGGGACACTGAGTGACACCGGACTCCAGGGACACACAGTCTTGCTTCACTTTGGCACCATCTGGGCACTTCAGCATTCAAGGAATATTTTAAATGGGACTTTTGGGAAAGGAAAAAAGGGTTTTGTAGCTGTTATTGTTGAAAACCAATTCAGCACAATGACTTTAAACTAGTGAAAAATCAACCCAACTAGGAACACTTTCTTTTATGCGTGGTAAGTATAGCAGATGGATTGATTTTTTTTTTAAAAAGGATGCTCTCAGATCTCAGAGATAAATGTCACTTCTAAAGGAAAATCTATAATATATATTTATGTATTTAAATAAAAATTTTAATTCCCAGCCCGTTGACATTAAATGAAAATCTATAATATATATTTACGTATTTAAATACACAACAAAGTTTTTTTTTATTTTCAACCTGCTGAGATTAAACATACGAGCATGTACTTTGCCCATATTATCTCGATCTAGATATCAGTATCCATATTATCAAAGAAAAAATGGAGCTAGACAGAACTTAAAGCAGTGAAAGTAGATTTTAGTCAGGACTATTGCAATAGGGGAGCAGAACCTCAGTACAGAACCAGGTTCAACTCCAAATATAGCTGGGATGAGAGGGAATTTATAGCCAAGGAGCAGGGATGGGATCAGTGTATGCAGAATTACTAAGAAGGAGAACCAGGAGTAGGGGCTATTCTGGCTCAACTGAGACAACAGGATCTTTGCTGAAGACAGGCCAGGAAATGCAGAGGATGAGAAACTCAGTTAGATGCAGAAGATGATAAGAAATGGAGTATGGAGGACTCTTGCTAAACTGACTTAGCAGGGTTGTTGCTACAACTGGATTTTACAAGGAAATGCATGGATGGGCCTAGGAAAAGGTTACGGAGACTGACTAAAGTTTAGTCACGTAAAGAACCTTCATCAGTATTTTTGCTGGTTTTGAGGGGCAACTGCCATCACATATGTGCTTAAGTGTAGATACCACACACACACATTATATGCACACAACACATTTCTACTATTAAATGAGATTTAGTTTAGTGACTTTAGTGAGATCCACAGCAGCTTGGAGAAAGCACCATTGTCCACCCACAGTCAGGAACATAGGTAATAGCAGATTAGATCTCAGGGCCTCAAATCATCATGACCTGAACTTTAGGAAGAAATGCCACCCAATGTGCTTGCTATTGGGCACGTAGTTGATATTTAGAGACACTTGGTAAAAGTAGCATATATACCTCACACCAGATCAATGATATCAGTATCCTGCTCAGAGGCCCTGCAAACCCAAGGGAAGGATTGGCAGAAGCTCAAGCACATGGTTCTAGCTCCTTCCTTTCCAGGTTCACATTTTTCCTCAGGTGCCCAGATCTTCACTCAAGCCCAGGATTTTTGCGAACACCACACCCAGCCCCTCTGTGGAAAACCATGCTTCCCCCAAGGGTGTTCTGGAGACCACCTGTGTGAAAATCCTGGAGCAAATTTGTTGAAAATGAAATTAAAAGTAGAAAAGATTGAAGTGTCTAAGTAAGGTAGCCATATAATTTATGCTTTTAAGAATGAAAAGCACATCTTGTCACAGATATTTCATACCTACCTAAACTTTAAGGTTCCCTGATTTCCCTCCGGACCCCCTGATTGTTGCTGCAACTTTGTACATGTTGAAGCAAATGGCAGGGTCTACGGCACATGCGGCTTGCACTCCAAGTGGTCATTGTGGGAGGTGACACCAAGTGTTTCTCCCACGACTACCTGTGACTGAAAGGGACTGGAGGCTCTTTCTGAGCACACCTGGTGTTAGCCAGCCCTGGGCATGTTAACCTTGAAAAGGAGGTAGAAGGGACCTTATGTCTGGAAGGAATCAGGAAAGGGAAACAGGTTATCAATGGTTGTCTTTTAGATTATATCACATTATCCCAGGTGAATGTTGAATCAGACAAGATGCCAGGGTTAACAGGCAAGTGAGGACAGCTCAATACAAACTGGGACATATGGTCACCTTATCTATAGAGAATCTGTCTTAGGCAATACAGTATTTCCCCCTTATCTGTGGTTTCGCTTCCTGTGGTTTCAGTTACCCATGTCATCCATGGTCTGAAAATATTAAAAGGAAAATTCCAGAAATAAACAATTCATGAGTTTTAAATCGCGAGCTGTTCTGAGTGTTCTCGTGAAATATCTCGCTGTCCTGCTCCATCCCGCCCAGGACATCAATCATCCCTTTGTCCAGCATCTCCTGGCTGTAGACTCTCCCTGCCCATAAATCACTGAGCCACCTGGATTATCAGATCGACTGTCCTGGTATCACAGTGCTTGTGTTCAAGTCACACTTATTTTACTTAATAATGGCCTCAAAGCATAAAAGTAGAAATGCTGGCAATTTAGATTTATGTCAGAGAGAAGTCACTGTGCTTCCATTAAGTAAAAAAGTATGTATGTATAGGAAAAAAAACATAGTATATACAGGGCCATTTCAGGCATCCACTGGGTGTCTTGGAACCCGTCCCCCATGGATAAGGGGGCATTGCTGTATTAACCAAAGATAGCATTCAACTTGATTGGCCGCCGTAGCTTGTGACTCTCTACATGGTCGTTTCCTTTGTATTCCTTTTGGCTCTTGAGCATTGACCTTTTCACCTCTATCTTAGACTTTCCTTCCTCTAAAGAAGAAATCCAGATAAGCAATTCATTAATTCATTTCTTTGCTCATTTATTCATGTAAAAATTAGTTATGGATGGCCTACCACAGCCAGAACCTGTTGCTGATCCAGAAGGGATGAAATACATTCATTTCCTGACCTTAAGGAAACAGAGGAGATAAATGCTAGAGAATTAAACATGCAGGTATATGCCGTGTGTTTGTGCGTGCGTGTGTGTGTGTGTGTACATTGTGATAGGTGCTATGAAGAAAGTGAACGTGATAAAAATGGAAAGAAGAATATGAATGGGCTGGCTGTACTAGGGAAGAAAAGGGAAAAGGAAGCAGCTTGCAATGTGCCCCCACTCCAGTGTGAGGAAGCAATTCTTTAACCAAGTATTCCTGTTGAGAGGAAACAATTACCTGCAGTTACTTATCTTTCTCACAAATGCTGGAGAAGAGCCCAAAGAGGACACAAGTCCTACCCTACCTCTTGGTCACCATGCCACCTTGAGCAGAAGTGATGCACCTGGAGTTTGGCCCTGGCACAAAGAAAGCCTTGAATATGGCGTGAAGAAAGCCAACAGCCTATGGCATGAAGTGGCTGAGTTATCCAGGGCCATTATAGAAAAAAGGTGAATAGTACGAAATCTAGAGATTTGAATACTGCTACTTCGTTTACTAGTGGAGGGTCCTCAAGCCAATTACTTAAATTTAACAGCTTCCTTATCCATAAAATGAAGATAATAATAGTTCTTACCTGGTGGTTTTTTTGTGAGAATAAAATAGATGAATATGTGTTAACATGCATAGAGCAGTGCCTAGCACAGAGTAGGTGCTCAATAAATAATTTTAAAAGTATCTATTCTATATAGATATTATTTTTAAAGTATATATTATAAAAAAAAAGTATTGAAGGGGTTCAAAACATGCTACTCCAAGATATTGCTTCTTTCACATATTGATTATTTTGACCAGAAGGCACTTGAGAAACTGCAGATACAGGTTTCTACCTAAAAATGCAGGTCATAAGATTTCTCCTGAGAAATGTGCCCTCCCTGTACCTGGAAGAGAAAAACATTCTTATCACTACAGACGGGGAGTCCACACCAAACTATATCTGTACAAACTAACTTACTGAAATAATCCTTACCTTCTATTAGTTTCCCTGTATATTTCCTAGTCACTATCCCACAATTTATTACCCTTATCCCAAGCCCCTTTCTCTTGTCACATCCTTACAATTTACTGTAAGAAGACATGAAGCCTTTAGGCCTAAATGTCTTTTCTGGGTCTTTATTTTCCTTAAAAGTCTCCATTGTGCATGTAAAACTATGAAATGAAACTTGCATGCTTTTCTCCTATTCATTTATCTTATGTTAGTTTAATTCTGAGGCACTGCCACAAAACCTAAGGGGGTAGAAGTTTTTCTTCCCTACAGTGTGTGTGTGTGTGTGTGTGTGTGTGTGTGTGTGTGTGTTTATTTATTCTTAAAGTTTATATTTCCCTAAAAGGAGCACGCTGCAGTGGGTAGTAAATAACCAACCCAGTTGACATTCTTACTTGATTATGTTGAAAACCAGAAGCACATAAAAAGACCAAGACAGCAGAGTAACACAGAAGCCAAGACACACGTAGAGAGAAGGCAGTAATTAAAAGCCATGAGTAAGCAGCAGCCGTGAGGTATGCAAAAGGAGACTAAGCTCTCAATAACGGCAGCAGAAGCAGAGACAATGAAAGCCTAAGAACCAGATTAGGAGATCTGTGGTGGCATGCGAGCGTTACTGCTTTATTCTGAAAATTGTTTCAGTTCTTCATGAGAACTTATTACGTTGCTGGATTCCCATGTGTGGATGACATGCTCTGTTGCCCCTCATGATGATAAAGTGGCTGCCCACAGCTCTAGGCTTGCATTCCCCCATCTTCAAAGCTCACGGAAAAAGAGAGCACATCTCTCTCTCTCTCAACAGGCCCTGCTGTCCAAAGATTGCAGCACATCCATTCTGATCGGACCCTTGACCATCCCTGAACTAGGGACTGTGGCTGGGAGAATGGAGCATTCTGATTACGTAGGCAGGAGTCACGTGCACATCCCTGTGGCTAAAGCTGGTATCACTAATTCTAACATATGGACTGAGATTGATGGTAGGATGGTCCCCCCAAAGGAAAATGGGTACTAGGAACAAAAACAGGAATCTCTACCACTGTTGGTAGATATCAAGACTACCTGGGCAGAGTTGCTTTTCTTCAAATTAACAAAAGGGGAATGACCTGCTGCCTTGAAAGGCACATGGACTAGCTGAGTTCCTTCTTCAGCTTCAGGAACGTGTGATTCAAGGGGAGAGCCCGGACACACTGACTCTGCACATCTCCTCTATACACTCCCACCACCAACAGCAAGTGCATGCTTTGTCTGGGATGCTGCCCTTGTTGTAAAGGTTTACTTTAGAAGCTCCTGTTGGTAAAGTATTATGTGTTGAGACAAGTAAAGAGTTAACAGGAGAGAGCTTGTGAGCTAACAGGAGTGAGCTAAACATTAACCGCTTGGCTCTGACTCCCCTGGCCAGCACTGCACCTGCAGCCTGACAAGCACCTTACATCCATCATAGGTGAGAACAGAACAGTTCCCAATCACAACAGCAACCCCCTGCAAGCTAAGAAACACCCACCATAGATGGGAACAGAACCCTTCCAAGGAGAAGACAATTGTAACAACAGCACTCCCCCCAACCCCCCGCCCCCGCAAGCTGACAAGCACCCTACACCCTGCATGAAAAAATATAAAACCCCAGCACTCCTTCTCATTGGGGCAGCTTTGTCCATCCGACTCTGCCCTGGCAAACTTTTGCCAATATCTGTCTCAGAAGCTCTTTCTATCAGACTGCCCTGGCAAAATTCCTTCTGCCAGTTCCAAACAGAACTCTCTCTCTGTTTGACTTTCAATAAATCTTTTCTTACTCTTGTAGAGTCTCATAAATCCTTTTACATTCTGCAAACAACCAGGGGTTAATTCTAAGCCAAGACATTATGTACAGAGAAAGTAACATTAGACACGAATGTCTATATTTTATGGTGAACAAATTTGGCCCAATATTAATTTTCATAATTTCTGAAAGTCGTGGAGAATTTATTTAATCAGGGAAATTATATCATCATTTCAATGAGCTGTCCTGAAAGTTAAACAGCTATAAACTTCCCAACAGCAAGGAGCATAACTTTTACTGTTCACGGGTAGGTGATGCCTGACAGCTCCAGGCTCTGAGCAGAAATACAGCATAAGGTCCCACAAAAAAATCCTTCCTATTTTATGAGTCATGTCTCTTCACTCTTTAGGAGCAAATGCACACAAAATTCAAATATCCAGGATCAGAAAGTTAAAGTACAGAATGTTTTTAAATGCTTTTAAAATATAAAGAAGAAATCAAATAAAGATATGTTAGAAAATATTTTCTTCACAATACTCCATTTTCTCTCATTCTCCATTAGCTCCAGCATTGTTAGGAAGCAAAACCCCATATTATCTCAATTTCAGCCCATGGAGAATCCACCCCTTCAAGCTTATCCCCCCTTTCTAAATTTTGGAAGGACAGAAAGTAGCCATAATCATTTATAAACCGACATCCAAATACCCAAATATTGTACCTTAGAACTTGTGTCTCTAGGCTAAAAATGTAATATGATGTTACCAAGATTTAGAAATTGACTCACTCAAAGTACAAGTTGGGCTCTTCATTTCATCTTTATCATCACAACAGGGAGCATGAAAACAGAATTTCTGCGTGTTGCATACTTTAGACACACAAGCTAAGGTGCAATTCTTCTTCTTTCTTTCTCTCCTTCTTCTCCTTCTTCTTCTCCTTCTTCTTCTTCTTCTTCTTCTTCTTCTTCTTCTTCTTCTTCTTCTTCTTCTTCTTCTTCTTCTTCTTCTTCTTCTTCTTCTTCTTCTTCTTCTTCTTCTTCTTCTTCTTTGTCTCCTTTATTTTAGAATCTTATTTTCTTTCCTTTTTTTAACTAAAGCAATTCTCGCACTTCATTTTCACCTTTAGGCTGTGCCTATCACACAGGGTTTATTTTATCCTGTATCTCATCACCTTGCTCTTCACTCTCTATTTCCTGAGGAAACAGCACACCAGAATGTATGTCCACCTTTTCCAGCTTTTTCTGTGTGAAGATAAGAGCTGATTACGCAGATCTGTAAAATAATCTCGGGAGTTTATGACTATTGTAATGAAAATCTTAGTGTTCATAACTTGGTAAAAGCTTTCTTAGGAAGAAATAAGCATTTCTCCTTCCCCTTCTTCTTATTTTGGTATCAAGGAACTATACTTGTTTCTCTAATTTCAAAATCTTACACTTGAATAGATCATTAAATGCTAAAACTTACCTTAAGGGTTTGCTAAAACCTTTTCCCCAAAAAGTTAACTACAAACTGCATAGGATCACAAGAATGTCTGCATGAAGTAGAGTGGACACTCCACTACAGAGATCAAAAGACGGACATACCGAAGCCCTAACAGTGTAGTCTGTAGAATGGCTAGGGCAACGTGATAAGGCAAAGTTTAAATATGTTGGAATTGAGTATGAAAATTATACAACATCACACACATATACACTCTAGAATGCATATGCTGTCAGCCAAAGGACAGTGAGGACAGACAAACACTGTAAGACAAATTTCAAATTTAAAAGCATAAAGATTGGGCCAGCCTAGTGGCTCAGTTGGTTAAGAGTTGGCTTGCAAGAGCGAGCTCTGAGCAGCAGGGCCACCGGTTCGGATCCCACATGAGCCAGTGACGCTGCGCCCTCTACAGCTAAGATGGTGAACAACAGCTCAATCTGGAGCTGGGCTACTGTGAGTCACCAGTGATGGCATAGGCTGCACTGGGGCTGCAGTGGGCTGTAGTAAGCTATCATGTGTGGCTGGCAGCAGTGTGAGCGGCCGGCAGCCAGAGTGAGCTGCCAAGAGCTGCCGTGAGCGTACGTCCAGAGGCCGGCGACCGATCTGCCTCACTCGGGAAGAGCACAAAGATCATAATACCAACATGGGCCAGTGAAGCAATGTCCTCCATAACTAGACTGAAGAACAAAAGGACAGCAACTTGTCTGTTCCCCTTCCCCGATTCCCCAACACTGTTCCCCTCCCCCAATTCCCCAATAAAATCTTTAATAAATAAATAAAGATTGAAAATGACATTTTATATGCTCTGAGAAATAATTTTAAAGAAATCTAGGTAGACCTCATCTTCTTTTTTACCCATTTCAGAAGGTTATTTTCTCCTCACCACCTCCTCAGTATTCCTCAGTGTGCTCTTCTGCCATTTCCTCCCTCAACAACCCTCAGTCTGACATCTGCCTCCAAGACACCCAGTGGGCCCCCAGCACCGATCCTGCTGACCTTTCTTTCCCCTTGCTTGGTAGGTTTGTCCAGACCTCCTCTTCCTGGAGCCCCTTCCGTCCATTTCTCTGTGGCACTGGGAGGCGGTGCCTTCGCTCTCCTTCCTTCCCTGGCTCCATGTCATTGGCTCCTTTCCCACATCCCCTGCTCTTGCACAACTCACCCCAGACTATTTCCCTCAGAAATCTCAGCCAGTTGTTTGGGTTCTGCCCATCTATTTCTAGCCAAGCTTATCCTTTCTCCCAGGCACCAGTCCACCTCTCTACCTGCATCCCTGAAAGGTGCCTCTTCCTCCTAAGCCATTTTCCTCTGTGCACATCCCAACTTCCGGTAATGGTACCCCAATCCACAGAATTGTTCATGTCAACCTCATGCTTCTTGCCTTCTCCCTCTTCCCACTATGTATTCACCATCATCTTTTTTGTTTTGTTTTGTTTTCTATATTTGGCCTATTACGATAATCTCTGATTGACTCCAATGTTTACAGTCTGTCTCCATGAATTGATCTGAGCCAACAGATTCTAAGTGCTGGAGACCCAGAGGAGACCAAGACATGACATCTGCTCTGAAGAGGCTTTCAGTCTAATGCACAGGTACGGGGTGAGGAAAGGGTAGATAAGTGATGTTAAAATGTTCTACACAATTTTAAAAGGTGACAACAGGTGCAAAAAAGCATAGAGTCTAGACATCGACGTCACATTCAGAGTTGGACAAGGGTCTCCAGGGAAGGTGAACTTGGAGTTTTAAATGACAAGGATAGGGTGGATATAAAGAGAAATAAGAAGAAATGGTGTTTTTAAAGCTTAGAAGCTTCAAGGCACTTTTAGATAGTTCATGGTGGCCAGAGTAAAGAGTATGCCCAGAGCATGATGGGAAAGATGGCTAGAGAGGGCTGTATTGGTGAGAGTCGTAGGAGGAAGAGTTGCGTGGGGGAGGAGGAGGAGGCTTTAAGTGAACCGAGCTTAACAAGAGGACTATACACGTGTGAAAGGAATAAGGCTACACTGAGGTGCACAAGGGCAGGAAGCCATTAACACCTGCTTGCCAAATGGACCAAAGGACGGGAATGGTGTGAGTGGAACCCAGGGCGAGCTGCAGCTGTGTGAGAGAAGCTTTATGTAGAGGAATGGCACCAGATCCATCCTGGGAGCGAGCAGCAGTGAGACGCTGAGGGTGAGGAATGAAAACGTCAACCCTTCTCTCACCTCCTCTCACCTGATCTCCTGTCAGTGCTTCTTAGTGGACATAACCAACCAGAATCTGGAGAACAAGGAAGCTTGAAGTCCCAATAGGCCAGCCTTCCTGGAGCACGCTGCCTAGGGTGAGAAGGGTACAGGATGGATGTGTGTGTGTGTGGGGGGGGGGCAAGCACAGGTATTTCTGGACACGCAACTCTGTAGTTTGCAACTCTAGTTTGTTTGAGTATTGTGATTTGTAATTATCTCTGCTTAAAAATCTTCATTGGATCCTTTTTTGTGTTTTGACATCTTTCTCCTATTTAAGGCTAATTGCTAAACCAAATCACATACACTATCATGAATTTTACTTTAACATAAATCTAAAGTTTACTTTAAGAACATGCTTTAATTGATGAGACAAGTCAAAATTAATATATATTCCTTTAGGGTTATATCAATTTTGCCAGCAATAGTTTCTGATTTTTTCATTACATTATTTGGCTTAAAGAAATTTTATATTTTGGGGTGTTGCAATAGAAATCTGCATAAAACCCTCTCTTTTCTTGGCATTTGCCCCAAGTCATCTACTTTTCTCGAAAGCATGAAGTAAATGTAAGTGAAGAGCAAAATCACACCTAAGTGAGGAAAGTTGTCTCATTTGATAAATGGAGTAAATGTGAACAGAATTCAATCTATTTGACAAATGGGTCTAATTTAACAAGTGTCCTGTGTCTGGTGGATTTCTCCACTTTCGTGAGAATATATTAGTGTTGTAGGGCTTTTGCCTGAATATGTAGGAAAGAATCTAGATGGTGACTCCTGATCTTTCAGTTGAAATTTCCCCAAGATTGCAGTGAATAATGAGATAGCTGCTTTTGCCTAACAAATTGACAGATATATCAAAAATCATCACTGTGACATTTCAGGGATTTGTAGGAATAAGGAGAGGGGAGAGAGGGTTGGGGGATGGGTCACATACCAAAGGGATCATAATGGCATCAACTGTCTCAACAACTACTTTAGAAGAAAGAATAGAATGGAAAATTAACTTCAAAATGAAGAAGAAATGGTTTATAATCTAGAATTCTATTTCCAGTCACATAATAAATCAAGGGTAAGTGTAGATTAGACTTTTTTAGACATACCAGGTCTCAAAACAATATATTCCCTATCGACACTCTTTCAGGTGTTTGTAAGGTATACTCCACCAAAAGGAGGAAATGAAGGAGAGAGAGAGAGAGAGAGAGAGAGAGAGAGAGAGAGAGAGAGAGAGAGAGAGAGAGAAGGGAAGTGGTATGGAGAAAGGGATAGAGAGAGAAAGGAAGAGAGATATACAGAAAAGGAGGAAAAGAATTCCCATGAGAATGTTAAAAAAAAGAAAAAAACTGTGCAGAAGGCTAAGGGTACACTCCCTGCAGATTGGAAAAGGGGGAACATTAAATATTGACATATTGTTGCTGTAAAGTGGCCTATCCATTTTACTCGAGATACTAAGCATAAAAACTTTCCTTAGCTATGTTCATTCATATCTATGACATTTCATCTGTTTCCAGTCCAACATGTGGGTAAGTAAGATGCAGCGGTTGTCAAGACCAATAGGTTTATTTTATGCTAAAATGCATAATTTAATAGGTTCCCTTATTAAGGGTGACTTACAAAGCAGACATTTATGCAGTGATTCACCGTTTCTGTGTTTTCTTCACCATTCAAAGTCATTGGATGTGCGGAGCTTGTACTTTGCAGGGAAGCTTAAAAGGTTATCAGACATTAGAGATGAAGGAAAGTCGAGGTTTTATTAACACCCTGGCATTTTGGACACAAGGTGGAAACACACAAGGCAACTGGGTACATATGAACTGAGCATCGGCTGAAACGTCAGTCAAAAAACCCTTCTACATGTGTGACTTGGGCACTTAACAGCCTTGGACTCTCATTGTCCTATTCTGTAAAACTGGAGCTCCTCAGAGAGTTGAGTCTCAAATGAAATAATGAAAATGGGGGACTTTTTTTGTAAACTGTGATATACCATGGAAAGGTGAGGTCATTCTGCTGTGGGGGGGTCAGTAGTCCACTTTAGTTCTCTTACCTAAGAAGACACAAGTAGGCGTGGTTCTCTGGGTCCCTGGCTGATAACAATGCCAAATAAACAAGCCATGATCCGGAGGTTCAGCTGTTTTGGTAATCATTTATGGAACTAAAAAGAAGTGGTACTGTGAGGGGTGCCATTCAGATCGTGCCTTCAGGACCTATGCTTTCCCCACCCCTCCACCCCCACTCCCACCCTCACCCCCACCTCCATACACACACACACCTGCAGCCAGTGTTGGCTGCTGGCAGCTCACAGCTGAATCCCTCTCTGGGAATTGCACAGCACCTGAAGACTCTATTCCTGGGATCAGCCAGCTTGCAAAGATCAGCTGATATAACAACGCAGAGCCTCGGTGACCAGTGCCTTCACTGGGGAAAACTTTGAAGAGTCTTCCAGTTTGAGCCCTGTGGGATCAGTGAAGGTCCCTTGTGCAATCATAACACAGTTCACACTCTCACCTTGTCCTATCCGATGGCTTCCCCCATCCCCTTACAGGGTTGTCACCAGGTACAATGCTTAAAAAATTCTCCTCCCTGCAAATCTCCACTTCAGGAATTTGTGTATTTTTTAAAATTAAATATATGGGGTGACGTTGATTAATAATATCATATAAATTTCAATTGTACAATTCTATAGCACATCATCTGTATATTGATTGTGTGTTCATCACCCATAGTCTACTCTCCCTCTGTCACCATATATTTGACCCCCTTTACCCTCTTCAACCTCCCCAACTTCGCCTCTGGTAACCACCATACTGTTGTCTGTGTCTATGAGGTCTTGCTTGATTGTTTGTTGCTTTCTGTTTTATATCCCACATGAGTGAAATCATATGGATCTTGTCCTTTTCCATCTGACTTATTTCACTTTGGTAATTCTCCAAGTAATTCAGATATCCATCAGTGCTGGAAATGGAAGTTTAGCCTGTCCAAGCCCAAATTTGTTGATCTCACAAACTGGAATAATAACTCCCTTAGAGGGTTTTTGTTATAAAAGATACATACATACATAATGTGATAATACAGTGATTACAACATTGTATATACTCAGTAAATGTTGGTTGTAGTTATTTTGTATCCAGTCAAGAAGAGTAAAGATTATAGTACTGAGTGAATGGGTCTTAAGTAGATATGCTCTAATTATATCTTCAGACAAACTAAGTCATACAAGTAATAATAACATTTAATTCTAGAATGATGTAAGAGTAATTTATTTGAGTATCTTAGATAGCAAGCAAGAGATAGTGGAGAGGCTATTACATAACTGAAGGATATATGTGATACTGTAGAGACATATTTGTAGGAAAAGAACACACCCACACCAAAATTTATTGTTGAATGTTGTCTGAAAAAATGCTGGCTGATGGCTGTAGCTAACATGATAGTCTAATATATTTGCTATCCATTGGTTCAAGTCATAGGGACAATTAAAAGATCAAAAATAATAACTAGAGTAAAGTAGAGGCTTTGGGAATCACTGGCACTTGTTAGCTGTGTTGCGTGTTTAAAATTGCTATTGTTTTATAGGGAATGGGGATCAGCTTTTCTCACCTCAGTGAAGAGAAAACTACCTAAATTTCTTGAATTTCAGTTAGGAGGAGAAAATTGTGTGGGGAGGTACATAGCTATTAAAATTTTTCATTTTCCTGTTTGTGCATCTTTTTTTAAAAGGATCATGGCCTTACCTTCTATATAAATATTTTTTTCATCAAAAGAAGCTGTTGAGTTATCCAAAGAAAAATAATTTTTGTGTCTTAAGTAGGATTAGATGGGGCAGGATGCTGTCAGGATTAATAAAGCATAATTATCTACCTTGTTGTCCAGTAGTCCAGATTAGTTTAAAAGCTTTAAATTGCTTAATTCAGATGTTTTTCCCTAAAGCTTTCATAAATGATCACCTGACTTTGATAACAGAAGAGCTTAAGTATCAGAGCTACGTTGTTTGTACTGTTTGTCACTATATTTACAAATCAAATCAGATAAACTAGCTAATTTTTATATTATTTTCAAATTGTATCTACTAGTTGCAAATCAGTATCTCAGATCTTTGCAATTCATAGATACAAAATAAGATGATAGTTAATTCCTTTTGTGACTTTTTAAAGTTTTTAAAATATTTCAGACATTCGAAGTTGACAATTAAGTTAGCAAATTTATGAAAGGTCTGACAATTAAGTTTGCGAACTTATTGCAGCAATGTTGCTAACCTTTTTTTTTGATGTCAGAGGAATTATTCATTACGAATTTGTACCAACTGGACAAACAGTTAACCAAATTTACTATTTGGAAGTGCTGAAAAGGCTGAGTGAAAAAGTTGGAAAACCTGAACTTTTCGCCAACAATTCATGGCTCTTGCCTCATAACAATGCACCAGCTCACACGGCACTGTCTGTGAGGGAGTTTTTAGCCAGTAAACAAATAANACCAGCTCACACGGCACTGTCTGTGAGGGAGTTTTTAGCCAGTAAACAAATAACTGTATTGGAACACCCTCCCTACTCATCTGATCTGGCCCCCAGTGACTTCTTCCTTTACCTGAAGATAAAGGAAATATTGAAAGGAAGACATTTTGATGACATTCAGGACATCAAGGGTAATAAATACGACAACAGCTTTGATGGCCATTCCAGAAAAAGAGCTCCAAAATTGCTTTGAAGGATGATCTAGACATCCGCGTCAGTGCATATCTTCCCAAGGGGAGTACTTCAAAGGTGACCATAGTGATATTCAGCAATGAGGTATGTAGCACTTTTTCTAGGATGAGTTCGCGAACTTAATTTTCCAACCTCGCATAGGCAAGTAATATAGAGGCTCATTAAATAATCAGTCTTGCACATGACACTTTATAAATTTTTGATATTTTATCACATTTATCTCAGATAATTTTAAGCAATGAAATATTACACAGCATTTTAAAGTCCTCTCTGTATCTCACTATCTCATTTTCCATCTTGCCTCCCTAGAGGAAATTGCTATCCTGGATTTGTATTTATCATCACAGTAAATATTTTTATAATTATAATATATATGTAGGTAATCATTAACAAATCATGGCATTATTTTTCATATAAATGATATATTTCAACTTGTTTTGTTCTGGCTAAACAATACATTTTAAAGCTATGTTTAAACTTACATGCGTAAATTTAATTCATTTATATACCTGCTGTACAATATTCCTTTATATGATAGATAACAACATATGTATTTACATTTTTGTTTTGGTAATCTATTTTTCTTTATTTCAAACATCTACTGTGCCATGTATAAAGGCTTCTATGTGGTTTATACCAAAAATGGAATGGCTAGGTCCCAGGGCCCAAGCACCTTCCAGTTTACTCAGTCTTTCCAATTTGCTCTTGACAGCAATTCAATAACATTGATATTCTCTCCAGCACTGTGTAAGAATTCCCAATCCCCCACAATCTGATCCTCACATGGTTTTACAGATTTTTAAAATTTCACAATCTGATGGTTATAAAATTCCCTACTTCCCTTCTGGGGGTCATTGCTAAAGGTTCTTTTTTTGTGCATGAATTGCAAGATTTTGAAACCCTCACATTTCTGGTGGTGTATGTCATGTAAACAGAAATAAATGTCAAGTCCCCTGTCTTTTCAATTCCATTGTGACCTCCATAGTTTTTTTTCTTTTCTTTTCTTTGGCCAACTCTAACTTAATTTCTAACTAGTACCAGATTTGCTCAATACAATGAGTTCAAACCTTGGTTCCATCAGTTATTAGCTGTGTTGCCTTGGGCAGGTCACTCAACTTCTCTTTGCCACGTTTTCTTTGATTATAAAATGCAACCTTCATATTCTTTGTAGTCCTTCCTCCATAATATCCTGTATGTCATGATTTTCCACAGTGAGCCTGTGTTGGTGGTATTCTCTTAGACTTTTTGTTTCCATTTTTTTATGGTAATATCATTGACATATAACATTGTATCAGTTCAACGTGTACAACAAAATTACTTGATATATGTATATACTGCAAAATAATCACCACAGTAAGTTTAGCTAACACCCATTACCTCACATAGTTACAAATTTTCTTTTCTTAATGATGAGAACTTTTAAGATCTAACACCTTAGCAACTTCATCATTAATTTAAATGGATGAGTGGCTTGGATTCCACGTTTACAAATGCAGACACTCGAGTTCCAATGCGTTAGCCTGAAAGGCTTCCTGTCCTCGCAGTATGCAGGCAGTCCGGGGAAGGAGAGTGGTACCTACACCACCTGAGCTAAGCCACACCTGGGAAATGCTCCAGAATTCCAAAATCAATGATGAAAACAATATCCCAGGGTCATGTGACCTGACGGAGGCACTTCAAATCCTTAGACATCTAGTTATAACCTCAGAAACCTTCCAGGAAACCGAGGCGCACTTTATGAATGAGAAGCCAGAAAGTATCAGAGTTCTAGTTGCTTTGGTTCACATTCTAGTTTTGCCATGTACTTGCTTTTACCAAAGCCCTTTGAGATTTAGTTTCCTTGATGTATTTATTATGAAATTAATGTTTTAGTTTAGTGTGGTAATAATATTGACTTCATGGGCTTTTTGAAAAGTTTCAATAAAATAATGAGCTTAATCCCCTCGATATAGATCCAAACATTTCATAATACCTGTTCTTGCCTCTATTGGTAGTATATTTTATTGTAATTATTGTAGGCACATTTCTCTTACCTACTACACAAGGAGCTCCTTAAATGCAGAATGTTTGTTTTGCTCTAATTGTCTCGTTAGTGTCAAGTTTAAGATATCACATAATAGGCACTCAGAAATTTGCGGCATTAAGAATCAAGGTACTACTTTAGAAAAATTAATCTAGTGGATTCACATATGAGCGATCAGAACGTAGAAATCTCCCTGGAGCCAGGGAAATTGCCTTAGAAATCATTACAACGTGAGAAAATTTGATGCAAACGTGTGATTAGAAAGGACTGTGAACGATAGATTTCAAAGATTTCTAACCTTGGTTTCTGAGGGAGCCCGTTTTTCTAGAAAAGGATCTTACGTTTAATTAAGTTTAATTTTTGATATTTTGTCCCTTTTCAAACTTGTAGCCTTCATTAAATCTTCCTCATCTGAAGTAACCTGAGGTGTGTCGGATCTTTGAAGCCTGAGCAGCCCTAAGCAATACAGGTGCTCTGGAGAGAGAGAGAGAGAGAGAGAGAGAGAGAGAGAGAGAGANGAGAGAGAGAGAGAGAGAGAGAGAGAGAGAGAGAGAGAGAAAGAGAGAGAAAGAGAGTGTGTGTACCAGAGCCAAGCCATTAAGTCACAGATGATTCGGGCAAAAACCATTCAGACCCAATTGCTTCTTCTAAAGATAATATGCTTTTAAGTCTTTTCCTTTGGGTACATTCACTTCAAGGATACTTTAAATTACTCATTAAGCGCTTACCCTGTTCTTGCCGACAGAACAGCGTGAGGAAGCACAATCGCTTAAGTCATCACCCCAGTAGCACCCTCTCTTTCCTTGGCTGACCATATTCCGTTCATTTCCATGCCTGTTTGAAAAGTTGCTAATTGAATCGGTGTCAATCTGGAATATTTTGTTTCTCAGGGTTGTCTCCTCTAAAGTTTTTTGTTGTTTTTTTTTTTTCAATGACTCAAGTCTATGAGAAAACCTTAACCATCTTAGAAAGCCCCAGAGATTGCGGTGCTGTAGTGTGACTGTCATGCTTGAGAAGCCACACGGGAGCCCAGACTTCCAAGGGCATGTGGAGAAAAGGGACTTCCTGCACGCACATCTAACCGTTGTCATTTATGTTGCCTTTGGGTTTTGCTCCCAACAAGCATCCTCAGGGATGACAGATTTGTTGAGGGTGTAGTTGGTGGCCCAGGAGAAAACCAAAGAGAGCTGCCTGACCCAAGTACCAATTAAGCTGGGACGCATTTGATGCAGCCTGAGCTGTGTGCTTCTGGGCCCCCAAGAGGAGAAAGACTGAAGTAGCTTTAACTACCTGTGAAGTGCAGTAATGACTGCCCAGGCTCTGCCTCACATCTTATTGCTACTCTCAGCCCCACTCTTCATTCTTGAAAATATTTCCTGTCGATACTATCTATCATTCAAAATTAAGCACAAATTCTGTTTTCCACTCATGCTCAACACTGGCATTCAAGTCCTAATATGGAATCATTAATAGTTAAAGAAACCCTCTCATTTCGAATTTATTCCTTGATATTGGCAGGTATAAAGGTTTATATGGCTTGTCACTCAGTTTCAGTCATACTTTACCGAACAAAGTTATTCAACACCAAATGTGTTTGGTCTCTTCAAGGTACCCAGCCCCGTAGGTCATAGAAAGATGCGTTGGATTTGGCGCCACCCTCAAAGACCTGGGGGGAAATGGGGCGGCGGATGGGGGGGGGTTGTCACTTCGAGGGGTAAAAAGTATAACTATTGCACTGTGTTGTACAGCTGAAACTAATTTTTAAAAAATGTGTATTTCATAATAAAAAATAATTTAATTTTAAAAAAAAGCTGACTTCCATGAAACAGGAAACAGTTAAGGCCTAAACTGTGTGAAAGTGGCTGTAAGATCAAAATGTGCCGTGAAAGGAAAATTCTTTTGACCTGAAAAAGTCTCAGAGGCTTTATCAACAAGAAGCTTAAGGATGGGTCAGCACTGAATGGCCTGAAAGAAAAAAGAAAGATAAAGGCATAGAAATGAAAATAAGGATTAAGTTCATTGTAAGGAACAGAAAAAGCAATCTGGTTGGCATGTAAATTCCATATTAGACCACTGAGGAAGCAGGGGAGCCTTCTACCTACTAAGGAACCAGAAACCCAATTATAAAACTCTTAATCCAATAACGGCACTGCTAATCCAATTATGAAGCTATTAACCCTACAATGCCACGAGTGGTAAAGCCACCCAAAATAAAGAGAGGGCTCAAAGCAAAGATCTCCATTACATTTCTAAAGCCATCCAATGAAGCTAACTGCTATTAGAAAAATTGCAGTAAGCATTGAGGACTATTGCAGAGGTTTTTTGTTGTTTTTGTTATTGCTCAGGGCACCTGGATACCAAACCGACAAGAAGAAATGGTTACGGAATGTTTCTAAAACATTGTTATCATCAAACCATGTTTCTGTCATTAGATTAGGAGTTCCTTAAGGTCAGAGATCATGTCTTATGAGTTTTCCATTTCCTGGTCAGACACAAAAGGTGGCAAAATGTGATTTGTTGTTGCTGATAGTAACTGAAGATGATAAATGGCCAAGATTGCGGACTCTGTTGTCCCTCCCTTGCTGTCAGCTGTCATTTCTCAGGAGTGAACAGCTAGCAGCCTTCTCCCTGCCCACTTCCCTTCTCATAGTTAAATCAAGAAAAGAAAGACAGGGCCAGCCGAGTGGTGCGATGGTTAAGCACTGGCTTGGGATGCCAGAGGGCCCCGGTTCGGATCCCACATATGAGGGCCAGTGACACTGCCCTCAAAAAAAAAAAAAAAAAGGAAGAGAAAGACAGTCAATATTACTTACTTGTTTTGTTTTCTTGTTTGTTTCTTGTACAATTTTCTATAACATGTTCCGTTTTCTGTTTAAAATCCTTGGGTGCTCTCTTAAAGCAAGAAAAATCCTCTCCTCCTCTGACATCTATTTTAGATGGCTCCTGACAAGTCTTGACCAAATGAATCTCCCCAAATCGTGCCTGAATCTATCTTCATTCATTTCTATCTGTGAAACATCTTCCAATCCAGATAACTGTTTGGAACTGGGGATACAACACGAAAGAAAACCCAAGCCCTTGTTCTCATGGAGTTTCCACCCTAGACAATAAAGAGGTAAACAAACAAACAAACAAACAAACAAAAAACCAGAGTATGGCAGGTAATTGAGTTATTGAGTAAAATAAAGCAGCGAAAGGGAGTTTAAGAGCTGAGAGTGGGAGTGGGCTATTTTACGTTGCAAGGTGAGTGAAGGTCTTGTTACCGAAAAACCCTAGTTCAGCTGCTCGCCACTTTGGAAAGCCAATACTTGAGAGACAAGTGTTGGTGGAAAGGAAAGGTTGTTTTATTCAGGAAGCTGGCAACCTGGGAAGAGGGTGGACTAATGTCCAAAGACCATCTCCAAAGCTCCTGACCAAGCAGAAGAGTTTTAAAAGGGGAGGATGGTGAAGGGGGTGTTCCAAGGAACTGGGAAAGAAGTCAGTATTTCTCTAGTCATAGATAACACTTTTTCACATCACACTCCTGGATGTTAGCAGCTGGTTACAGCTACCTTGGGGGCGTTCCCTCTTCTGCAAAACAAACTTCTAAATTCTCCTAGAGTCCCTGAAGTTAACTCCTCCTGCTTGACAAACAGACCTTCATATCAGCAACTTATTATTCCATTTGTGAGAATAAAAGGAGTCGAGCAAGAAGAACTGTCAACATGTGAACAAAGGCCTAATTAAGAATTAAATTATTTAATTCTAGCTGCCAAAAATACTAGGAGTATTAAAATCACAAGGGCTCGGCTACAGTGATATTTAAGCAGAAACCTGAATAAATTGATGGAAGGAACCATGTTAACCACCTGGATAAAGAACGTTCCAGGAAGACAAAAAAATAATTGCAAAGGCCCTGTGGCAGAAATATGCTCAGCTTGTTGGAGGAACAGCAAAGAGGCCATTGTGCCCAGAATAATGTGTTGTGTCCATTGAAGGAGAGAGTAGAAGCAAATGAAATTGGAGTGGAAGCCGAAGGCTATCATGGGAAGATATTAGACTATGGTAAGAAGGGCAGAAGTAGGCTGACAAACTGAGAAGCTATTGCATTAAATTAAGCAGATATATTTTAAAGATAAATCCAATAGGTTGAGATGGGACGAAAGAAGGGAAAAAAACCATTAAGGATTTCTGCAAGATTGTTGACTTGATCAGCAACCGGAATAATAAAGCTGCTATTTACTGAGCTGGGGAAGATAAAAAAAATTTAAAAAAAAGGTTTGAAAGGTGAAGTACGGGAAGTTCAGGAATTTGACTTTGGACGTATTAAGGTTTTTGATATCTATTAGATATCCAGGTAGAGGCATCAAGTAAGCAGCAAAAAGATAAATCAGTCTGGAGTTCAGGAAAGAGCTTTGGCCTGATGATAAAAATTTGGGAATTATCAGCTTGTGGATGTCAGGCTGAGCAAAATATGTTCCTGATAGGAACGATACACAGGAAAGATGAAAAGGGACATAAAACTAACAGTGTGCCTGCAAACTGTCCTTGGACTCAGAGTCAGACATTTTGACATTTTGTCCACTTGTTTTTAAAGAGAAGGACAGTCTTCAGGGAAATTAATAACCAAGATATGATATATCTTTTCACTAAGTATAAATCAAGTAAGGATGCTGTTGACAAGTAGAAATTTCCTTTTCAAACTATGTTCATGAAACTGAGTTTTATAAGTGATGGCTGCCTGGGTGGTATTGCTGGACATGTACTAACTGGCTTGCACTGATTGGAAGTGAAAACTGCAATTTGCTTAAAATGTTCATCCATGTGCGTGTGCCCTATTTACCCTCAGTCCAGCTCTTGACCATTCTGGATTCAGGATTTCACCTCACCTCCTTCCTGGCCTCCTCTCTCCTTCAATGGACACAACACATTAGACATACAGCAAGAACACCTAGAATCTTTGTCCTTTGAGAGGCTCTGGGACCCTCTCTGTGGATGGTTGCCCTGCTGTGGAAGGAAATTACAACATATGACATGGACTGCTTCATCACCATCCTTGGGGTGATAGGTTTCATCTCCTGCAAGGAGATAACTATAAAACCACTTTTATATAGATGTTTCCAAATTTCTGAAGCTCTAAAGGAAATACCGTCAAAATCCTTCATGTTTAACATAAAAAGCCAACCCAATGCCTTGCTGGCATGTCTATCAGGGCAGGTGTCACTTCCTCTAAATTGGTCGTCTCTGAAATATTCCAAGAAGGATTAGAGTCCTGCCAGAGATTGAGCATAAAAACATGGAGAAGCAGGCTAAAAGGAAAATATTCAGAAAGAGGTAAAATGTATAAAACTCCAGGAAGGTACTCGGAAAACCGTGCAAGTTTTTCAGAAGATTGATTTGAATTTTGGAAAAGTCTTCTAACTGTCCAGAGTTTATGCAAATCCAAGATCTGAATGTTTGTGAGGCCTGCCCTATCAATCGCAATATATACTAGAAAGAACTAATTATCTTAGAACTGTGCAGCTGCATGCAACCTTCAGATTAATATCAGAGTTCAAAGAGAGAAGCAGATGTGTAAAACAGAAACAAAGCCAGATACGTACTTTGGAGCATTAAGAAATATTTGTTTTGATGAAAGAGTCTTATCCAATAATAATTTTCCATTTCTCAACCATGGCAATGGGATTAATATATATGAGTCTGTCAACAAAGTTGCTGTTTTTCATTGTATTGGTTATTTTTCCATTCTGGGCTTAATAGACAGGAAATTGCAATTTTTTTCAGAGCTTATTCAGGTTTTGTAAATCCCAAGTGGAAGACACTCAGAAAAACAAATTTAAAAAAAGGTGCCTCTGGGAGATCCAAGATGGCGGAGTAGATAAACGTTGTGCCTGCCTCATCCCATGAACACACCAAAATTACAACTAAATTATAAACCAATCAGCCTGTAGAGCCATCTAAAGTCTAGTTTAAAAGAAGTTTTATAACTAAGGATATAAAGAAGAAGCCATGTTGAGACTGGAAGGAGGGGAGGAGATACAAAATAGGCTGGCCCCATACCCATATGTAACAGTTGAAAAGCGGGAGAGAATTCGTGGCCACAGAGGTTTCCCCACAAAAGAGAAAGGGACCCCAGCCCCCACACCAGACTCCCCAGCCCGGAGTACTGGTGCCAGGAAGAGGAGTTCCCACAACTTCTCACTGTGAAAAACAGTGAGGATTCCAACTGTCCAGGTGGGGTGGAAAGCTGTGGGAAACACAGACATCCTCTTAAAGGGCTCACACAGGCACTCACCCTGGGCTCCAGTGGAGGGACTGTGACTCTGGGGGCAACAAAGACATATGGGGAGAGACTGAATTGTGTAACTTCAGGGCAAGGATCAGAGGGACAGTCCCCATATTCCTTGTGTGGGGTCTTTCTCCCATGCAGCAGGCAGGCAGGCACCATCTTTCCTGTGTTGAGCCCACCCCCACAGGCCAAATCTGAATCTGATTGGCCTGGTGAGCTCCGCTTCTCCAACCTGCTGACTCACTGAGACCCTACCTCACTGAACCTTGTATACTGTAGAAGGCTTTATCAGAAGGTGGAAACTTACATGAGTCGGCAGGTGGCAGCATGCCTCCTAAGAGTGCCCTTACTTTTTGCAGAGCTACCCCAAACCCAGTACCGGTGGCAGCCACCCTTGTTTCACAGCATGGCCTCTGTCACATGTCTCCAGGTACAGCATAGGCAGCAACCAACCATGGATCATTTTGTTGCTCCTACCAGGTACTTCCCAGCCAGTCACAGGAAGTGGGTGACTGGGCCTACACCAGAGGCCCTCTTAAGAGGCCCCATAACCATAATACTTGGAGGTTGGCTTTGGACCACAGCAGAGCACCACCCAGTTAACCCCACAAGCAGCAAACACAAAGGATGGTCTTAACAGGCACCAGAGCCCACTGAGGCGAACCCTGCTCCATGGGGTAAGCCCTCTGCATGGTAGCCTATAAGCTGTGGGCATGGCCAAACCCCAGAGCCAGTCGGCCTGAGGGTCAATCCCACCCACTGATGTGCCAACAGCAATCAAGGCTCAACTATAACAGGAGGGCACACATAACCCATACAAGGGACACTCCTGGGACATCTGACTCAGGTGACCAGAGAGACTGTGCCACGTGGCCGCACAGGACACCTACTATACCTACCCAGCAAGACTGGGAGATATGGAAGCCCTACCTAATACATAGAAACAAACAGAGAGGCAGTCAAAATAAGAGGAACAACAACAAAAAAATGTCCCAAATGAAAGAACAGGAGAAAACTCCAGAAAAAGAACTAAACAAAATGGAAGCAAGCAACCTACCACATACAAAGTTCAAAACAATGGTTATAAGGATGCTCAAGGAACTTAGTGAGAACTTCAACAAAAAGATAGCAAGCATAGAAAGGGACATAGAAAACATAAAAAAGAATGAGTCAGCAGTGAACACAAAAACTGAAATAAGGAATGCACTAGAAGAATTCACCAACAGACGATGAAGCAGAGGATCAAATGACTGATTTGGAAAACAAGGTATATATACAGTGGAATATTGCCCAGCCAAGGAAGGGAATGGGTTCTTGCCATCTGAGGTGGCATGAATGAACCTGGAGGGTATTGTGCTGAGTGGAGTATGTCAGACAGAGAAAGACAGATACAATGTGATTTCTCTTATATTTGGTATCTAAAGAACAAAATAAACAAACAAAACAGAAACAGACTCATAGATACAGAGAACATTATGATGGTTGCCAGATGGTGAGAGAGTTGAGGTGGTGGATGAAAAAGGGTAAGGGATTAAGAAGTACAAATTGGTTGTTACACAGTAGTCATGGTCATGTAGGGTATAGCATAAGGAATATAGTCAATAATATTGTAATAACTATGTATGGAGTCAGATAGGCACTAGATTTATTGGGGTGATAGATAGGAGAGGGATTAAGGAGCAGGGTGAAAAAGGTGAAGGGATTAAAAACTACAAATTGGTAGTTACAAAATAATTATGGAAATGTAAAGTAAATCATAGGCAATATAATCAATAATATGGCAATAATTATGTATAGTGCTAAGTGGGTACTAGACTAGTCAGGGGGATTACTTCTTAAATTATATAAATGTCTAACCATATGCTGTACACCTGAAATTAATATAAAATAATATTTAATGTCAACTGTAACTGAAAAATTTAAAAAGGAGGAAAAGGTGAAGGGCAATAAGTAGTCCAAATTTCCAGGTATAAAACTAATAAGTCATGGGGATTTACTGTACAGATTGGGGAATACAATCAATAATATTGTGATAGCATAGTATGGTGTCAGATGATTGCTGGACTTATCATGGTGATCACTTCTTTGAGCATATAAATGTTGAATAACTATTGTGTACACATGAAACTAATATAATATTGTATGCTAACTATATTTTTAATAAAAATCTTTAAAAAAAAGGTGCCTCTGATATTGTCAGTTATTATTTTACTCTTAGCAGAACTGAGAGTAGCACTACACAATTCAATTTCCTGGAACTTGTCTCTTAATTTTTTAGCTAAATGGTTGAGGTTTGGACACAAATTTCTAAAACAGGAAATGTTTATTGACATCATATTTTAAGCAATCTTCTGGATACCCTGAGAGGTCAGCCTGGATTTTGGGAGCTTGGAAAAACCCAAAGCCAAAGATGCAAAATTCCAGCGTGACTCTAAAAGAGGTCTAGCTTTGTGACATCAGCACATCTTTACTGGCACCCAGCCTTCTATCAGGAGAGTATCAAAACATCGCATCTGGAAACAGTCTAGTAAAAACCATCCACAGCAAAAATGACTGGAAGAAAACACATCAAATTGTAATCAGTCATTGTTTGTATTTGGGAGGGCTATGTGTGACTTTGGATCCTTCTTCCAAATTCTTTTCCTTTTTCTAAGTTTTCTACAATGGGAGTGAAATGGTGTTGAAATGAGATAAAAATAAATATTTTTAAATGTTCTAATTAAATGTTACCTCACATTTAACAAGATGCCAGCTCCTTTATAAAGTGAACACATTGGCTTAATAAGTGGTTAGAACTTATAAATGAATTTTTGAATTCTCTAGTACTCCTGGAAATGTTTATTTATTGATAAAGGACAGGGAAACCTATGACCCCCTGATGTCCAATATTGGTGGGGTATGAGCTTTCTTTATTTTAGCATACCAATCAATAATACCAATCATCAACAAGTGCTGAAAAAATAATGCATGGTTATCAAGCTGTCTGCCATATTTTGAGCCCTTATTCCATGCCAGGCATTGTGCTAAATGCTTCATCTTTCTTATCTCATTTATTACCCACAACTCTACATTGTTTTTATTTGTCTTATGAGTTGAAATTAGGGTCCAGAGTGATTTGTTTTCCCTATGAATCAACTGTAGCTATGTCCTGGCACATCCTGGTTGTCACATACAAAGATATGAAATTATAGGACAATACATTTTGTAAAGTGTAGATCTGGGACAGTTATCAGGGGAGAGACAAGGCTGACCTTTCCTGGATTCAGTCTAACCCAGATGTTATCTATCGTGCAGAGTGAGCCCTGGAGATTCGAGCTGCTGGAAGAAACAGAGAGAAGGGCAGCTGGTAAAAACTCTAGTCTGGAAGAGAGCATCCATCATGAATAGAAAGAAGTGAGGGAAGAGGATGGATCTTCAGGAACTCTGCAACCAAAGGCCAAACAAATCGGCAGATTTTTGGACCCTGTCCCTGATGCAAAATGGTGTGACAGTAAAAGTTCAATGTCTGTTCCCATTACCACTGCATCAACAAGTGCTGAAAAAATAATGCATGGTTATCAAACCATCTGCCATATTTTTAGCTCTTATCTTATGCCAGACATTGTGCTAAACACTTCATCTTCCTTACCTCATTTAGTACCCACAACTCTACATTTTTTTCAGGAGAACCTGAAGCTCAGGGTGGTAAGGTAACTTGCTGAAGATCACACAGTAAATGATAGAATTGAGGTCCGAGCCCAGGTCTGTGTGACTTCAAAGCCAGTATTCTTCAATGTCGTGATACATTACCTCCTAACATCTGTGTCACACAGTAACATTGGTCCAGCTCTGTGCAGCGACGAGCATCATCACGTGGATCCTCACACAGCACTGGGGTGTTGGAGGAGAAAGTACCACCTCTATCCTTCCTGTAAGGGCACGTACAGAGACAGAGCACATCCCCCAAGGCCACAGACCTAGAAAACAGTGGAAGTGGGGCATGAACCTTGGAGTCCTGCCTTCTTTTTTTTTCTTTTTAATACATAGCACATTGCTTGCAATTTCTCATTTCATCAGCAAAATGTCTTTGTATGGTAGTGAAAGCTATATATTTTCTACCAACTGAACAGGAAGAATAATGACCCATGAAAAACACACTCAGGATATTAATAATCCTTCTAGGACATGGGATTAACCTCCTCCTCCAAAGGGACAAAATATGCAAACTCCGATCACCATAGGAGTTAGATTTGCTTCTTAGCCTAAGTATGGATTTCATTAGTTACTTCATCTATGGATTTTCTGTGAAAATCTTGAGCCTATATGTTATGAGCAAAAAAGCCCTGTTAGATGTCTGTGATGAGTTCCTTTTTAGTTTTAACTACAACCACTAGGATGATAGAAACATTCTTTAATGATGTTTCTGCAACCTATCTTTCTACATGTTTGAACACAAGTACTTTTTTTTTTAAACTTTATTGGGGAACAATGTGTTTTTTCCAGGACCCATCAGCTCCAAGTCAAGTTGTTGTTCTTCAATCTTAGTTGTGGAGGGTGCAGCTCACCTCCAAGTCTGGTCACTGTTTTCAAGCTAGCTGCAGGGAGGGGTGGGGGCGTAGCCCACCATGCCATGCGGGAGTCGAACCTGCAACCTTGTTGTTAAGAGCATGTGCTCTAACCAACTGAGCCACCCAGCCACCCCCCCCAAGTACTTTTGATTGAATATTCTCTTTTTCAGACCTGCTTTGAAGGAAGAAGTGGAGTAGGATGGGTTAAAGTCCTATGTTGCTCAGCTATTGCCACAATAACGCTGGAAACCAATATCTCCAAAACCAAGTGGCTTAGAGCAACACGTTTTTATTCCCATGTTTATCAGTCTGCAGGTTGGCTATAGTTCTGATGTCAGAATGGGCTCTGCTGGGGAGCTCTGCTTATCCCAGAGGATAAAGTATTATATGTACAGTTACACCAAACCCAGAGATGGACTTGGGCCTATGAGAAATACCAAAACAGTGAGAGTAAAGGATTACGCTCTTTCTTTTTTGCCCTAAAATCCTAATTTACATGGAGGAAATAATAAGCATCTGAGCCATGGATAGAAAAAAATAATAAGTAAAATGTTGTCAACTTGAAACCCCATTTCCAAACTGATTAGAACAACAGAGACAAAAATGAATGTTAGTGATTTTGTTCCACATTGAAATACTCTGCTGTGATTATGTTTTGTTTTGCATAATGAAAGGATAGTGACTATTCTAGTGGTCTAAGTGTACACTTGCATGTTTCAAATATCAGCATTTATAATTTATGACCAACTGATTTACACTCCTTCATTTAAGGAGACAGAAAAATGCTCTTCATTAAAAATAAATTTCTAACACATGAAAGTTTTATCTACACTATTTCCATGTTCAGTTCTTAATAGTCATTGGCGGAATATTGCTGCAATGTCAAATTTTGAATTCTGATACATTTTTATGTCTTTTTACTAATCTATGAATACATATCTAATGTCTGGGACTATTATGACATGAATAAAACATTGAAACATAAAATGGAACTATTTCAGATGTCTAACAAGAAAACATGGAAATCCAAATATCCTGGTAAATCTCAATAAATTATAATTCAAGCTTGCTCCAGGTTCAAAACCCTTGCTTGCTGGTTTGAGCAGAAGTTATACCAAGCCCCACCTTGCACTCTTCACCATCCGCTTAACTCAGTCCTGTTGTCTGTCTGTTTTGACCACTTTGGATCCACAGTTGTGGAAAGACCACTATTTCAATTTTGCCTCTCTGAGATAAAGTCTCCTTTTGTACTTTCTTAGTTTCTCCATCACAGGCCATGGGCATGCAACTCTAAGCCTTGCAAGGCACCCTGGATTCCAGGAAGATATTGACCTACCTGGGTTTAGCCATCCCAGGCAGGTCTGTGTTTGCTGGGAGAGGGGCTCTAGGAGCAGTGACATTATAATGGAGACTGGCCAAGGAGAGAGGGTTGCTGGCTTTGATCATCAGCTTCAATCAATGCACCTTTATTTTTATCAATGTTTATATGAGAGTTACATATGCTATCTCATTTGAAAATGGGGTTCTCCCATTCTTGATTTCCTTTTGAAAAGCACTGCCTTATAACCAGCTCAGTAAATAAGAGACAATGGCAACATCCCCTGACATGCTTTTTATTGAGTCCTAGGAAAGCTCACTTTCTAGATCTATCTGTAAACATGTACCCACAATCTTCCATCCTCAATCCTAGCTGTCCTTGTCAAAGGGGGTGCTCAGTGATGTGTTTGTAGTCACAAAATTTGTGTCTCCCTCAAGTCAAATTACTTAATTGCAGAAATTTTGTAAGAGGAAAACTGGTTATTGGGGAGATTACATCCATTCATCTTGAATCAATATCTGCCCCTATATTGTATTATACCCCATGACTTATCTGTTTTATACCTGGAAATTCAAACCTCTTCTTCCCCTTCATTTTTTTCCTCCCTCTTTTAATTTTTCAATTATGGTTGACATTCAATCATTCAATATTATTTCATATTAATTTCAGATCTTCCCTTGGTCTTGTGATGGTCTACTGCTTTAACTTCCTTAACATGTTACTTCAAGTCTTGTTTTTTTGTCTGCTTAACTCAGGAAAGTTTTTGTCTATTAGCCTACATTAAAATGGTTCATTTCAGTGTAGAGAATAATTTATTTTAAATAAAGCTAAACCAAAGAATAAAAAGCAGCATACAATTATCCACCTCTTTCAGGAGGGTTTTAGAGAAGTTGAAAATGAAATAAAATGTCATTTCTTTTACTAACTGTCCACTTATATTGACGTTACCATAACGATTGGTTGAATCTCTATATCTCCCTGTGACTTTTTTGCCCACTCTTTATAGTAGAGTTGGTTTTATAGTTTAGTGATCAGAGAATTATGATCAGTTATTGTGTCCTGGCTGCTCACCTTTCAGGTCTCAATTCAATATGACTTTCCCATAAACCTTTCCTGAACCACCCTGCCTGGGTTAGGTCCCCGGAATGTACATACACATAGCTCTGGAACTTCCTGAACTCCATGTCCTACAGCTTTAATGACCTATTTCTTCCTTCTTCAATAAACTAAATTCTAGGAAGGTAGAGAATGCCTTGGTCACAAGCCACATTCGCAGGTTTAGCACGAGCCACTCAACATTTTTTTTTTTAAAGATTTTATTGGAGAATTGAGGGAGGAGAACAGCGCTGGGGAATCAGGGAAGGGGAACAGAGAAGTTGCTGTCCTTTTGTTCTTCAGTCTAGTTGTGGAGGACGTCGCTTCACTGGCCCAAGTTGGTATTATCATTGCGCTCTTCCCGGGTGAGGCAGTCGCTCGCCATCCATTGGACGGCCACTCACAGAGGCTCATGGTAACTTTACAGCAGCCCACTGCAGCCCCACTGCAGCCTACGCCATCACCGGTGGCTCACAGCAGCCCAGCTCCAGGTCAAGCTGTTGTTCACCGTCTTAGCTGTAGAGGGCGCAGCGTCACTGGCCCTCATATGTGGGATCTGAACCCAGGCCCTGCTGCTCAGAGCAGGCATCCCAAACCAACTCCTAACCAGCACGCCACTTGGCCGGCCCACGAGTCACTCAACATTTTGATGAACATGAATAACTACAGGGCAGTGAACACACCACTGAGGAGGCCAAGCTCTAGAAGCCATTTTAGGGAGTTCATTGTCTACCTGGGCACACAATACAAATAAATATAAATACAAGCATTATAAAATAGAGTAACTAAACATATATACATTTTTTAAAAAGCTAAATTTACAGTGACGTCTACAAGGTCTTAGGAGAGTGATGACTGTGGCTTGAGATGGCCAAGCCAGGTTTTGTTAAAAAAGGTGACAACCAAGGAATGGAGCAACTTTATCAGCTAAGTGGAGAGTGAGGCTTCTTGGCAGGAGAGACTGTGTGAGCCAAAGTGGAGAGGCTCATGAGAAACTGATTTTAGGGACACATCTGTACTTTTTATTTTATTCCATAGATTGCCAAGCTAATAGCGAATTGTTCCCCTCCTCCTGCCTCTAACCAGATGTAAAATGGTACGATCAAGAGCTGATATACCAGGACTGCCAAAACAATGTGTACAAATGGACACTTTGGTCAACGTTGCTCAAGCAGTAGTTCGTCATAATCAGAAGTGTCTGGACACTGATGGTAACCACTTTGAGCATCTCTTGTAATTGCAGAAGTCAAACGTGACTTGTATAGATCTTTTGTTATTGGTATATATCAGAGTATTACAATTTTAACAGTTTTTTCTTTTCTTAAAAGGTGTATACATTTTTTGGCAACCTCTGTACTTTTTAAACAAAGAAACAATAAATGTATGAAGTGAGAAGACAAAGAATGGGGCAGTAAATTGTGGGATAGTAACTAGGAAATATACAGGTGAACTAATGGAAGACAAAGGTTGTTTTAGTAAGTTTGTTTGTACAGGTCCATGTTATTATTGATGCTCAGATTCTAGTGAGAAGAATGTTCTTTTCTTCTTGGTGCAGGGAGTGCACCTTTCTCATGGGAAATCTTATGATCTGCTTTTAGGTAGAAAGGACGGCCAAGAGCCCATCCTGCATCTGTGGTTTCTCAAGTGCTTTCTGCTCGAAATAATCAACATGCCAAAGTGACATATTTTGGGGTGGAATGTTTTGAATCTCATGAGGGGGAAGGAAGGGACAGAAACAAGGTCAACAGAACTTGTTTGTTTTACTAGATAGAGAAGTTGAAGGAGAGGAGAGTATCTTAGAGGACTCCCAGTTTGAAGGGATGTGAAGAATAGTAGGGACGTGTGTGTGTGTGTGTGTGTGTGTGTGTGTGTGTGTGTGTGTATGTGAGTGAGAGAGAGAGAGAGAGAGAGAGAGAGAGAGAGAGAGAGAGAGAGAGCCCTGTGGATGGTTGAATACGTTGAATTTGAAGTGACAACAGCACAGCCTAGCTAGGAGAAATATCTTCCATTTGACATAATCTTGAGATTCAGTTTGTACTGAAGAATTTGGTTTGGAGGACACTGTGTACAGATGTTTTTGCTAGCCTAAAGAACTTATAGAAGGGAGTCTTCAGTTGGAGAAGAAAAATAATGTACCTGCTTTGTTGACAAATTTAAAGACAACAATAGAAATATTCAGTTCTTTCATGGAGTCCCCAAAAGTGATACCAATCTTTCTGGTTCAAAATTGTCACACTCCATCAGTGATTTCTAACCTTACTAACAAATCTGAAATATGTTATTGAACTAAATATGAACTAAATATATGAATATAGTTCAATATTTTGACCTTATTATTTACTATTGGCTTTAAATGTTAGAAGCAAAAATTCAATGAATTAACATGATTAATGTTTAAACCAAGCATATCACAATGACACAATAAATGCACAAGGTTCACACTATCATTTACTATAAAAGAAGTGTTCTTATACGATGCGAACCTTGGTAGCATGACCTGCCCTGTATGAAAGAAAAATTGGCTTTGGCTTTTAGATCTGAAGATCGAAGTGTGTAGATGGTGGGCCAAATAGCTGCAAAGTGTCAGCACTGTAAAAACAGTTCTACAGCTTTTTCCAATGGTGTTGCCTTCGAGTCATCTGGGATGCAGTGTTGTAGCAGTTGGGTAAGTTTTCACTTGGATGTGTTGTGGAGTCTTCAAAAAATGAACAGATAGTCAGCAACTACAGAGCCAGCTATTAAATTGCTCCAATTTTTATTGCTGAAATGTTGACCCTTCTGTGAATGTGCCAAAAGCAATGATGAGACTGCAGGTTGAAATCCGCCTGCCAAGTCCCACCTCATTAGGCTCCCATCTGATTTTAACATATTGGCCTCGAACGCTGCCGCCCGCCTTCGTCCAACACAGGAAGCCCTCCTGACACTTGGCGATAGGCGGTGGGAGCCATATTGAGAAAGCCAGGAGTCTGACCAGATGGTAGCTCTCTCTTGGACTTCTTTAGAGATTTATTTTCTCTATGAAGCAGACGGAATTGGGCAAGTCCTCCAAGCACATGGCCTTTTTTGTACTTTCATTATGCGAGGAAGGGCTAGTCTTTTGGCAGCTGAAGATTTGGCAGGCTGGCAGCCTTGGCAGAGCCCTGCAGCTCACAGACTCAGGGCCCTTCAGACTACAAAGCAATTCTTATAGTTTGCAAAGTTCCTAGACGAGGGGGGGAAACGAAATGATCCATCGCAGGCACCTAAAGGCATTCTGGAAATATGACCAGCTCTGCCAAGACAGAGAGTGAGACAAAATGTATTTAATAAGTCTTTCCACTGGAAGTCTTACTTTGAAAGTTTTAAAGTTCATAAAGTAATGACTAGGCATTATAGAGCACTGTCCATGTATTGATTTCCACATTTCCCAGAATCAATCCAGATTCCATGGGTTTTCATAGGGAGGGTCAAAACTTTTCTTGTCATTTAATAATTCTGATTTCCATATTTTCTTTCAAGGAAAGGACAACAGGGCATTAAAGGGATATATGCTTCCACCACCCCAATCTTTAACTGACTTATTTTATAAAACAGCTATACTGAGATATAACTCATGTACCATACAATTTACCCATTTAAAGTGTACAGTCATGGATTTTATTATATTAAATTATTAATTTCTTTAAATTGTTTGGCCATTTTGACTATTTTAAAACGTACACGCCAGTGGCATTCATTCCATTCACAATGTTGTGCAACCATCACCACTATCTATTTCCAAAACATTTTCATCTCCCTGAACCAAGACTCTGTAAACATTAAGCAAAAACTCCCCATTCCCTCCTCTTACAAGCCCCTGATAACCTCTCATCTACATTCTATTTCTACGAATTCACCCTGTCTGGATATTTCATATAAGTGGAATCATAAAGTATTTGCTTTTTTGTATGTGGCTTATTCCACTTAGCATAATGTTTTCCAGGTTTGGCCATGTAGGATGTGTCAGGACTTTACTTTGTTTCATGGCTGAATAATATTTTAGTGTGTGTGTGTGTGTGTGTGTGTGTGTGTGTATGTGTGTGTGTGAGAGAGAGAGAGAGAGAGACATTTGTTTATTCATCTGGTGATAAACACTTGGGTTTTCCCACCTTTTGGTGATTGTGTTCAATTGACTTTTGTCAATAGAATGACATTTCAAAGGGGGAGAATGTGTGCCCAGGCACACGTGGCATTCAGCAGTCCATACATTATGAAGACATTACAATTGTAAATGCTCTAAGAACAGGCATCCCATGTCCCAAGATAGGCCTCCCAGTGCCTAGCATCAATAAAGGTTGGTTGGAATGAGTTGCATATATATAAAATAAAGAGCAGAATCATGGAACACTTTCTCAAACACAATTTATTTGGAAAAGGTAATGTGATTCCCTTAAGCATAAATTATGCCTGACTTATCACATAGACTTATGTGTAATATTTATTTACATAGGAAAACAGTCACTGAAACTACAGCTTTTTTCAACTTTCAGAATGTCTTGGAGAAAGTATTACACCAAGCCTGCATGTTTTAACTAATCGTCCCAGAACTAGAATTAGGAGCAAACTGTTTTACCATTATAAGAAATTGACATTTAACTTGATGAATATTTATTAAAAACTTAGTTAGAAACTATGGGAAATACAAAGTAAGTCATACTCCTCCAAATCCACAACCCAACAGGAAGGAAGCACAAAAAATAAAGGTAGCATATAAAGGATCATACTTTTGCAAAAAAAAAAAAAAAAATATATATATATATATATATATATATATATATATATATATATATATAAACAATGGAATTCCTTAGAGAATCAGATCTACGATCAATCCTATTTTAATATATATTTTAAGTACGGTGTTGGAGAGTGTATAAGAGGAAATTCCCAAGTTTACATACGTCAATAAATTCTTCCAGGAAGGAAAACCAGAGTTCATACCTTGTGATCAAACAACTACAAAAATGACGGATACATACCAAGTGAGCATTGAAAAAGCTAATGAACTAATAAAACAATACAAATACATCCAAAGAACATCCTAAAGAACAAATTTTAATTTATAAATTATGCTCCAGCAAATGTGATCCAAGATAAGTGACTAAATATGTTTTCTCCACACCAAAATTGTCATATTGGACACACATAATTAAGGAAAAAAAAAAAAAAAGAACGGGTAATAGGTTGACTATTTGGGTATAATTCAAAAAAACAACTCCTAACTTAATCATAATCTTGGAACAGTCATACCTAGTCATTGAATTAGATGTTTAAAATTATGGAATTATAGGATTTATAGACCCCTGCAGGCTCACAAGGTCCATTTCATGGAAAACATCAACTTTATAAGATAACAATGCTTTTAGTAGTAAAGCATCAGAAAAGAAGTTTAAAGAAAAACAATTCTTAGATTCACATTTTATGTAAGACATGAAGAATCCTGCAGTATGAATTATTAAAGTAGTTTTGTTAGTATATGGTCTGATATTTTCATGTGAAAAATCAGAAAACACGTTATTAACAAATGACCAGAAACAATTGTTTAGCTTTTAGCAAAAGTTATCTTCAGTGTCAACAACTCACAACTTATTACCAGGTGGTAAAGTCTGAGATACTTAATCATAGAAATAGTATTATAAAATAATATGAAAACATCATTAAACTAAAAAAGGATTTAAAATCTGTCAGAATATTTAAAAATGCCCAACTTTTAAGCTTACTATACATAATAATCATTGATCTAAATTAACCACGGGGCTTATCACAAGGCAAGCTCTCCATTTTCTGCTCACTAACAAAAATTTAATAGATCTATTTGCAATGGATAAGATATAATTGACCTGGGAACAGTTCAGAGAAGACACGTAAAATAATGAGAGTTGTGGAGGGCATGTTGATAAAAACAAATGAAAAAAATTTAGAACCATAGTTAGGAAGGTAAAGACTAAATGAGGCTATATATTTTTTATGCTAAAAATTGCAAAAGGCAAAGAAGATAGGGGAAAGCAACAGCTAGTTCATCAAATCAGGGATATTAGAGCAAGGAGGAAATTCTTCAGTCTTCAGTGAGAAAAGCTGAAGATTAATATTAGGAATATAACTCTTCATAGTGCAATGTGAAACTAGTATTATTGCGTCTAAATATGAAGAGGAAAATAAAACAATTTAAGTAAACTAAAAAAATTAACTAGTTCATAATATAAGAGGGGTTTTCCTTACCTTTATAAGAGATGTAGCCCAACACAGGGACCGTCCAGAAACGCACCTCCTGGCACCCATATCTTACAGTGCCGAGCTACATATGGACAACAAGCAAGTTCCACTCCTGTGATTCTTACGCCATTAAGTTTACGATAAGCTCCAGGGGTGAGACCTGTGTGCAATCTTATGAGACATTAAAAGAAATGGATACTCTTAAAGGGCAGGGCCCGCTTTCTCCCTGAGGGCCTGGCACTGAGCCTGACAAGATTTTGAGTGATGGTACAGAAAACGTTGAAACTACATTCTCCTTAATCATTAACTCTAAAAAACCAAAAAAATCTAGGCATTTTAGAGAAACAATGGGAGAAGATTCTGAAACCAGACAGATTCTGAAAATGTATGTGTATGACATCAAAATACCCTTAAAGCTGCTAGAAAAGAAAGTAATTTTTACAAGAGTATCCTTTTGATTGGAAAGAAAACTATGAATGAATCTTATGCATTTATTATTAAAATATCATTGCTATAATCATAATATTTATGCAATTCTTTCATAATTTTGCTTGTGTGTGAAATGAGTTGGACTGTAGATCTCATTCATCCTCAGTTCTTCCTTTTTCAAAATTAAAGCTGAATCCAAGTTGAAGAAATGTGGTCTCCATGAAAATACGTTAATTTGTAATGCTCGTAGTCTTTGGTAAAAACAGATCAGTGTATACATAGCTTAGATCAGGATTCACCTGGTTTCATGACAGTTCTAATAACTGCATCTACTACGGAAAATAAGCCAGGATTTTTATCAGGACAATAAACAAATTAAATCAGTAAAATGAAGATAGTTCTTTACTTTATCGGGAAGTCACTTCTAATCCTAAATTGTTCCAGCTGGAGTGACAAGAATAAACAGATGACTCCAGTAATTCAGTGATAAAATAGCTGTTGACTTAATTTGATTCAGAAATGACGGCCCTTTATCTGCTCAGGAACAGATGTGCTAGGTGCTTCCAATTGTGTAACTGGTATCAGGATTCATTCTTCCCTCCGGTAAAGGAAAAATTTTAAATAAAAGCAATCTCTCTTTTTCTCTAGGTGCCACTTTCAACTGCTTCTTCAGGAAATAATGCCTTCGGGGGGAAATGCTGAATATGCCTCAGTTGAAGTGCATTATCAGAAAGCCCCACCACAAGATTCATTTATTATTCCATAGCTTAACACCTGGGTTCCACAGAAGGACTGTCTACCCACGGGCCAAATGCCCAAAAATGACAGAAAACCTTTGACAGAAGAAAACAGCCATATTTTTTCCCCCTACTCCTGGCACATAGAGTAATAGATATGTAAATACTATGTCATCTGGAGAGTTCTATAAGGGAGCTATGGACCTAGTTTAGGCAGCATTGGTAGGAGACCAAAATCCTGATGAAATGTATTACTTGAAATCAAACCACCAGGAAGCTTTTGAAGTGGACCAGATGTCTGGTATTGAGTTCCTCCGCATAACTTGTCAGAAATGACTCTCTTTTGGGGCCGGCTGAGTGGCTCAGTTGGTTAAGAGCTCGCTT
>NW_017732301.1:193855-202550 GCF_001890085.2 Hipposideros armiger | reverse complement strand
CCTCATATGTGGGATCCGAACCGGGGCCCTCTGTTGTCCCAAACCAGTTCTTAACCGTCGCGCCACTCGGCCGGCCCAGAAATGAATTGTTGATAGAGAATGAAGAGTGAGCCTGAAAGAACTCATGGTCTGCTTGAACAAGGTAAAAAGAAGCTTATAAAACTCATTTGTAGAACTATGAAACACTCAAGCCTCTTCAAAACAAGTTGTAAATATCTTAGAAAAGGTCATATGTGTTCATTTCCTGTTTCAATAAGCAACAAAAATAAGAGAAAAAAGTTGGGAAATTATTATGAGAATCGGAAGAAAATGAAGAAGAAATTTGAAACACAAGAATGAAAAAATAAGGAGTACCCAATCAAAGTCCCAGCAAGTTTTTTTGTGGAGAACAACTAACAAATTCTACAGCTTATCAGGAAGGAAAAAGACTTAGATTAGCCAACACAATACTTACGAAGAAGAACAAAAAGAGAGGACTGACACTATCCAATTTCAAGACTTACTATGAAGCTAGAGCAATCAAGACAGTGAGGTATTGAGAAAATAGACAAATAGATCAATGAAACAGATAGAGAGGTCAGAAATAGACTCACGCAAATATAAGGTCAGACAATTAAATTCACGAACTCATCCTAGAAAAAGTGCTGCATACCTCATTGCTGAATATCACTACGGTCACCTTTGAAGTACTCCCCTTGGGAAGCTATGCACTGAAGCTAGTCCACCCTTCAAAGCAATTTTGGAACTCTTTCTGGAATGGCCATCAGAGTTGTCGGCATATCACCCTTGATGTCCTGAATGTCATCAAAATGTCTTTCTTTCAATATTTCCTTTATCTTTGGGTAAAGAAAAAAGTCATTGGGAACCAGATTAGGTGACTAGGGAGGGTGTTCCAATACAGTTGTTTCCTGGCTAAAAATTCCCTCACAGACTGTGCCTTGTGAGCTGGTTCATTGTCATGATGCAAGAGCCATGAATTGTTGGTAAAAAGTTCAGGTCATCTAACTTTTTCATGCAGCCTTTTCAGCACTTCCAGATAGTAAACTTGGTTAACTGTTTGTATATTTGGTACAAATTCATAATGAATAATCCCTCTGATATCAAAAAAGGTTAGCAACATTCTTGCAACAAGTTCGCAAACTTAATTGTCAGACCTTATATATTCAATGAAGCGTTGCCGAAGGAGCAAAGTTTGACAATGGAGACAAAAGAGTCTTTTTAACAAGTGGTGCTGGAACAATGGGACATCCACAGACCTTATGCCCTTCACAAAAATTAACTCAAAATAGATCATACACATAAATGTAAAAGGCAAAACTATAAAACTCATAGAAAAAGACAAATGAGAAAATGTAGGTAAGCTAAAGTTTAGTGATGACTTTTTAGATAAAACGCCAAAGAAAGATCTGTGAAAGAAAAAACTGGTAAGTAGGACTTTGTTAGCATTAAACACTTTTACTCCATGAAAGGCACTGAGAAGAGAATGAGAAGACAAGCTACAAAGTTGGAGAAAGTATTTGCAAAACACATATCCAATAAAGGACTTGTATCCAAAACATACAAAGAACTCTTAAAAGTCAACAATAAGAAAACAAACAACCCAATTTAAAATGCACTAAATATCTGAACAGATACCTTACCAAATAAAATACACAGATGACAAATAAGCATATAAAAAGCTGCTTAACATCATATGTCTTTAGGGAACTGTGAATTAAAACAACATTGAGGCACCACCACACATCTATTAGAATGGTCAAAATTCAAAATGTTGGCAACACCCAATACTGGTGAGAATGGTGAGCAACTGGATTTCTCATTCATTGCTGGTGGAAATGCAAAATGGTACATCCTCTTTGGAAGACAATCTGGCAGAAGGAAGGGGATATATGGCAACTCTGTAATTTCTACTTAATTTTTCTATAAACCTAACACTTCCCTAAAAAATAAATTATTTTTTAAAAAAGAAAAGCAAAACTATTCCTAAAACAAAAATGACGTAAAAGTACAAAAAAAATGAAAAGAAAAATAGAAGGAAAAACCTGTCTTTTAGAAAAAAAACATAGGAAAAGAAACTAAAAGGGAAGTAAAATTGTCAACAGAATTTAAATGTTTTTCAGTAGGACTATGACTTTTAAATGTAGAAACAGAAACAGCAAACCCAAGATGAAAAGTTCAGGGGGATTCAATCTCACATTACTTTCATAGCCAAATCCCATCAGGACCTCAAAATTACATGGTTATACTCTATAATCCAAAAATTTGTCTATTTTGGCATATGCAGTCTTTGTATTCAACTCTAGCTGATATTATGGTAATTAACAGACCAGGACATGGGCCAACCTAATTTAATTTAAGTTTCTCAGGGAATTATCATGATGAATTAATATTTAATGTGTTATATGCTGCAAAAGTAAAAAAAAATCATAATTCCATGTGGCAATGACCCCCAACACCTTCATGACATTTGAAGAAATGTTATTTTTCCCACTATTTGGCATACTGGGAAATGAGAAGGGGAAATGATGTAGAATTGCAGATAATGATCTGAAGACTCAATAATAAACAGCTATTTTTAGATATTGGCAACACGGCACAGTATTTACGCAGCCAAATACACCCCGGTCAATGAGTGTAACACCACAGAGTAAAATTGGGTCAGCCCTGAATTCCCAGAAATACTGTAGTTACTGTTTCTTTGGGGGAGTGTTCCTTGGCTATTTGTTACCATGATTTAGGGTAGAATTAGCTTTTGGCAATTAAAAAAAACCTCTCTTTTTAAAGACCTAATTTTTACTTGATTATTTTTCATCATGAGGTCTGTTAAGATTTTTTTTTTTTAAAGATTTTTTATTGGGGAATTTGGGGGATGGGAACAGTGCTGGGGAATTGAGGGAAGGGGAACAGACAAGTTGCTGTTGTTTTGTTCTTCAGTCTAGTTGTGGAGGACGTTGCTTCACTGGCCCAAGTTGGCACCATCATTGCGCTCTTCCNTATATATATATATATATATGATTATAGTTGACATACATTATTATTCAACATCAGCTTCAGAAATACAGTGTGGTGGTCAGGCCTCTACACTGACTATGAGGTGTTCTCCCTAACAAGACATGAGTCCATCTGACCCCCTAAAAAATATTTACAACATTATTGATTATATTCTGTGGTGGGATTTTAAAGGAGTCATGTTGTTCGAGCTCCTACCAAGGAAACAAACAATCAATTTGAATGTGGACTGTCAGCAATTGGACAGTTTGAATGAATCCATCATCCAGAAACGTCCAGAGTTTGTTAGTTGTAAATGAGTTGTATTCCATCGCGACAACGCGAGACCACACACAAGTTTGATCACCCGTCAAATATTATTGGAGCTTGGATGGGATGTGTTGCCACACCCACCATACTCGCCTGACCTTATACCATCAGACTTCCACTTGTTTCACTCTCTTCAAAACTCCTTGCGTGGTATAACGTTCAATTGAGATGAGGCTGTAAATCAGCACCTTGTTCAGTTTTTCACAAATAAAGACATTTCCTTCTATGAAGGAGAAATTATGAAGCTCACTGAAAGATGACAAAAGGTTATCGAAAAAAACGGGCAACATATCATTGATTGATTTTTGTTCTTTATATAAATAAATGACCTTTGAAAAGCATACACAAAATATGTCATGACTTCTCTGACAACCCAATATTATGTATTTGTTTTGTTCATATTGAACAATTTAGTTCAATGGATTTAATGAGTAATGTGACAAGTAATATTAAGTAGTCCAGAAATTTTAAAATAAAATGGAAAAATATACCAATATTTTTAAAATCTACTTAAGAACTAGATTTTAAAGTTAAACTAAATGATTTATGTGGTTAGAGAAATTGCTATCTGAACCTAATGATACTGCTAATAGTATAATAGGTCGAGGAATGAGAAGAGAAATTATAATTTGAACAATAATAGAAAGAAAGGATTAAAGATGGTAAAAGACACTATGGAGATGATCCCGAAAAGAGTACTAACAGCTTACAACACTCACAGAATGCCTCATGGCTCATATCCCAGGGAAATCCTTATTTCTAATTAGATTTGGCAATGAGTATACAAAGGAAATGTCCTTAACACAGTGAACCTTTAAAAGGGTCTCTTCCACTGTAAATATTGGAATGGTAATCATATTTGATAACAGGATATTGGCATGTTGTGCTTTATTCCTTAAGATATATTTTTCCACATGTTCACAGAACTTATTTTTGGTTGTTTTGTCCTTGACCAATGGTTTAACTCAGCAGAGGATTTTTCTTGTGATGTCAAAATTCGATTTAGTGGAAATTTCAGGTTACTCTTATTGCTAAGGCTCTTGGGAGACAGAGGATTTGTTTAATAATGATTTTACTAAAATTAAAAAGAGTTTTCAAAGCTCTACTATAAAATGCAATGGAACACTGGAAATATTTGCAGAGGACTCTGCATTAAATACTCACCTTGAAATAAGTTTTAAATCTTTTCATCTAGGTGGTATTACCAGCTGTCGCTGCTCAACTCCTCACGGCCACTGACGTGGTAAGCATGTGTGACTTGATGTAGGTATGTTTAGGTTAACTGGGTAATGACTCCTGACTCTTCTGATCTCCCTATTCTGTGGCCCCTTTTCCAGGCTCACATCCATTTTAAAGAAAACACCCTAAAAATGACTTTACTGTGGCACAATTTCAATATTTATATCTTAATTTAGTAAAGGCATCCGCCTTGTTGATTGCATTTTCTTTCTCACATCTTTTACTTTGTTCCTCCACTAGCCTCTTCTGTACCCCAGATATCCTTCTGCCTCTGCTTCTCTTACTTCATTATCACAAAACATAACATTTAACAAAAGGCACTCCCAACATGTCATCTACACTGAGGATAAGTGAAGCAGGACAGCCACAAACATACAGACATGCATGTGGCTCTTTAGGAACATATTTTTGTTTCTGTTCTCCTTTAGGCTTTCAATATTTAGCTGCTAATTAGTTCTAAGTAGTCAGAGATGAATGAACTTCCCTTTGAGGCCACCCTTGACTTCATTTAATTTAAAAAGGATTTATTGTGTGCTATGTTCCAGACTCTGTGCTAGAAGCTGGAGGTATCGAGATTGGGACAACAGTCCTTACTGTTAGAGACTCACAGAATAATACAGAAAACCAAAAGTTTACCAAGCATCTCATTTATTTAAACTAGCAAAGTGTATACAACTCTTCATTCATACATGGACTGTTCATTCATTCATTCATGGACTGTTCATTCATTCATTCATTCATTCATCCATTCATATAACGTGAACAGGAAAGATAAAGTCTCTGCCCTTGAGAGATGGGAGCTGAATAGACTGACCACATGAGCTTGCATCCCCAAGTGTATGAACACACATGCACAGAGATGGTATAGCTATTGACTAAACAAGAGTTTTATTTTTAAAGGACACATTTGATTTTTCCATCACACGTAATTCTGACAAGATCTGTGAATGCTGCTTCATGCTATGTTGTGAATGTGCCCCAACATCAGACTCAATATAAGCCCTGTATTTTCAATTTGAAACACTTTCCTGGTGAATATTTTACTGACTACCACACTACCTGCATCCGATTATTCAGGCAAGTAGGACACTCTTTGAAAAAGTGTCCTACAGTGTCAACTATGCCTGGAAAAAAACCAAACCTCCACATTTAGTTATTCTTAGAAGACTTATGACATAGGCACAATATATGTAAAAAGAATTTCTGTGTGTGAGAGTTTTAAAACAAAAATGGCTTGATGAGATAACATTATAAAGGAAATTTGTCAATATTTTCTCACATTGAAAAGCAGCTACTTTGACTCCTGTCAAATATACAGATTCCTTAGCTGTTGGAATAAATGAATTGGTTTTTTTTTTTAAGATTTTTTTTTTAATTGGGGTATTGGGGAAGGGGAACAGTGCAGGGAAATTGGGGGAAGGGGAACAGATAAGTTGCTGTCATTTTNAACAGACAAGTTGCTGTCCTTTTGTTCTTCAGTCTAGTTGTGGAGGATGTCGCTTCACTGGCCCATGTTGATATTATCATTGCGCTCTTCCTGGGTGAGGCAGTCACTCACTGGCCATTGGATGGCCACTCATAGCGGCTCACAGCAGCTCATGCCAGCAGCCTACTGCAGCAGGGGCTGCAGCCTACGCCATCACCGGTGACTCACGGCAACCCAGCTCCAGGTCTAGCTGTGTTCACCATCTTAGCTGTAGAGGGTGCAGCCTCACTGGCCCTCATGTGGGAACTGAACCGGGGCCTGCTTCTCAGAGCTGGCGCTCCCAAGCCAACTCTTAACCAACGCGCCACTTGGCCAGCCCCAAACCAGTGTTTCTTAAAATTGATGTGCATACAAACAACTTGAGGATCTTGGGAAAAGTACACTGATCCAGTAGGCCTGGTGTGGGCCTGAGATTCTGCATGTCTGACAGTCTCCCAGAACATGCTGACACTGGTGGTCTGAGGACCTCACTTTGCATAACAGAGTTAAGCAACTATTATATAACCCATCAATTGTAACACTGGGGTCTATTTTAATGACATTCGGAGAGTGTCATTGAAATTCTACATTTTTACAGTCTGAAAATATTCATATTTCCACTCAGAAACTGCTTCTAACTCTGCCTGATCATTCAGCATGCCGTCCCTATCAGACTACACCTTTGAAAGACCATGTATAAACCAAACAAGATCACCCAAATAGAGGGAAATATCTTCAAGTAAACAAAAGTCATTTCTCGTTTCAATAAGCTTTGTATATAAAGAGTGAAACTTGTTTTCTGCTTCCAAGAATTTCTTATCAAAAGGAATGACAGTGATTACATTTTTAAAAGGTCAAGAAGTTTGCCTTGGGTTTCTACAGCCGAAGCGTTTCATTATTGTTTCTGCAGAGCGTTGAGCTGCTTGGACTTAGAAATGAAATATCCATTGTTGCAAAGACTTATCTCAAGCATTGCAGTTTTTCACAGGTAAGTTTCCGGCTATGGAAGGTTGTGAAATGGGGGCCAGCTGCTTTAAAGAACGGTTCAGAATACCCTGTAAGAAGCAAAAATAATGGTGCTTAATACGTAAGACAAGGTATTCACAAAGTAAATTCAAAATATAAATAATTTCATAAATTAAACAAGTTGCTATATTAAAGTTAATTATAGGTTTCTCAAAAGATACATATTAGTTGAAATTCTAATCAAATAATATTTTTTTATTATTAAAGTTTATTGGGGTGACAATGGTTACTAAAGTTACATAGGTTTCAAGGAGGAAGGGAGAAAGGGGAGGGAAGTGATACATGAGAGTAAATGAGGTCAAATATATGGTGCTGGAAGGAGAACTGACTCTGGGTGGTGAACACACAATGTGCTATATAGATGATGTATTACAGAACTGTACAGTCAAATAACAAATTTTAAGTAGAAAACATACTGAAAATAAAGAATAGGTAAAGAAAGACTGAAGAAACGTAAGTTTCATGAGACATAACTTGCAAAGATTCAAGTGGATTAAATAAGAAAACCTCATATCTGCTCTCATATTCAAATCCCAAAAGTCCATGGATATAATTTCTCTTATATTAAAATTTCAAAATTTTATACTGAGTGAATAAACTACAGAAAGATAGAAATTGATAGATATGCAAAGCTAAAATAGTTGAAGTAGTTTAAATACATATTATACTGATTTCCCAGAATCTATTCAAAATTGAAAATATGTGGTTTTGCAGATATTAAACTATTTTATTTTATTTAGGATAAAATACTTCTATAAATAGAAAAACATTAATTTATTCACTAAATTATAATTTCATTTTATAGTATAGTCATTTTTATTTTATTGAATTGGTTTATTAATTTGGAAGGCAAATAATATTGGGATATCGGAAAAGTCATGACGCATGTTTGCCACAGATGGCTCTAGTTCATTTTTGGAAGTACTAGAGTCACTCACTCCTATGTTTTTGCTATGTTATTTGACAGCTGACAGATCTAGCTTCATTCTAAAAAAAAAAAATTGAGCAATTTGGTTGACTTTTGGAGATTTTACAACAAGTTGAAAGTGGAAGACCAAACTGTGCATTTTTTCCATATTTTACTGTTTTACTTCCATAAAGGGAAGAACGCGCATCAAGCCTGTGAAAAGTTGCAAAAAGTTTACGGTGACAATGCTCTACAAGAACGTCAGTGCCAACGATGGTTCACAAAATTCCATGCTGGTGATTTTGATCTCAATGACGGTCCTCATTCAGGGAGGCCCATCGAGGTTGATGACGACAAAATAAAGGCATTGATGGAGTCAAACCCATGTTACACAACATGAGAGATTGCAGAAACATTGAACATCCATCATTCAACCATTCACGACCACCTGAAGAAACTGGGATACATAAACAAGCTTGATATTTGGGTTCCGCATGAACTCAAAGAAGTTAATTTGATGGCGTGTGTAAACATCTGCAATATGCTCATTAAACGTGAGGAAAATGATCCTTTTTTGAAGCGGCTGATAACTGGTGATGAGAAGTGGATTGTTTACAATAATGTGGTGCGCAAATGGTCTTGGTCCCGACGTGATGATTCGCCTCAAACAACATCGAAAGCAGAAATTCATCAGAAGAAGGTTATGCTCTCAGTGTGGTGGGATTTTATTTTATTTTATT
>NW_017732301.1:23903-186900 GCF_001890085.2 Hipposideros armiger | reverse complement strand
CTACACCGTCACCGGCGACTCACAGCAGCCCAGCTCCAGGTTGAGCTGTTGTTCAGCATCTTAGCTGTAGAGGGCAGTGTCACTGGGCCTCATATGTGGGATCCGAACCGGGGCCCTCTGGCATCCCAAGCCAGTTCTTAACCATCGCGTCACTCGGCCGGCCCTGTTTTGTTTTTTTAAAGTTAAACTGTGGATGGTACAAATTGACCCTCAAGTAAAATTGTCGTATCAAATTTGCCCTCCATCTTTGGAACCAGGAATGCTTTGTGCTTCAAAAGGCAGCAGTGGCAGCAAACTCAGCTATGTGTTGTCAACCATTTTACTCCCTGGGTTTCACATACTTTCTGTCTTCCAAGACGGAGACTAAATAAAATGTCACTGTGTTCCTGAGTCTATAGGACATAGATATTCTGTCATAGTTTCACTGAGTAATCTAGGACACTAAACCCACCCATGAGCGCTCTACCCTCACGACCTAATTACCCGCCAAAGGCCCTACTTCCAAGTGTAATCACATTGAAGATTAGATTTTAACATATGAATTTGGGGTGGACTCAAACATTCAGTCTTCAGCTTCACTTTAACCTGTTCTCTTTCTTCTTCAGTCTTTGTAAACTCTCCAAAGAGTCGGCTAAAAATACGTCTTTCTCAACTAGTAAAAATCAGTGAAATGAAAAGGAAAACACCAAAGAGATGGTATATATTACCTGTAAGATTGGCACAAATTATATTCTGCCAGTGCTGTTAATGAGGATGAAGATGAGATCGAACGTTCATAGGAAACTGATTGATACAGCCAACTGTTGATCAGACCCCTTCGCTGTCTCCCAGAACACACAATTTTAGCTGGAAAGTGGTTGCCACACTAGTAACTGATTGCATTTCCAGCCTTTCTTGCAGCTGGGCGTGGCCTTACAGAGCTCTCACTGTTTGAAATCAAAGAGTACCTCTTCCAAGACAAAATCTTTACGAAGCAGGTGTGCCTCCTGCACGCTCACATTCCCCTCCCGCTAGTTGGATGTAGTGGGTGTTAACAAAACTACAAATTGTCAAGAATCTGACTTCCGATTCGCTGCTTGGAAAAGAGTGAATGAATCACAGACCAGGAACAATTGTAATGGACTGTTGTCTTTAGGTCTAATCAGATTAGCCTACCAAACTAATGGATGCTTTGGAGAATAATTGCACCAGATCTAGAAAATCTGAAAGTAGACATACTCTACCATCCAGCAATTTCACTTCTTGAGATGTTTCCTGGAGAAACATTTGCACCATGTGCGAGGGGTTGATTATGGTAACGCTGCTTGTAGCAGCAAAATATTAGAGCCACGCAAGTGTTAGCCAATAATGGGATGAATAAACAAAACATAGTGTTTTCCCTTGATGGAAGAGCAATCAACAGGTAAAAGAGGTGAACTATATAAATTGTGCTTTGAAAGAATTATGTACTACAACGATAGAGCTCCAAACTTTAAGCTTTTGTAGGGAAAAAACCAGCAAGTTGCAAAAGAGAATACTTAACCATGATACCATTTATTAAAAACACACACAAAAGAAAATGTTTATACCATACTAGCTATGAATGTAAAAATATAAGAGAGAGGCTAAAAGTATAACACTAGACTCATTATCTCAAGAAAGGAAGGGAATAAAATAGGACCAGGTTTGAGGTTAAGAAAGATTTCAGTTGGCTATAGGTTCCAGCTAAAGAAAAATAATGTAAGTATATATTACTTCTATAATGATTTTGAAAACAAATTTGGGGAAAAAAGATAGGAAACAAATGTGACCACATATTGACAGGGTTAAACAGTAGATGGTGGAAACAATGGTTCAATACATGAAACCATGTAGTACTGACTCTCAAGTGGTGAGGTACAGCATGTGCACAGTAAACTCTCTGAAGAGTCCGCTAAATATCTGTCTCGTTTTACGTTATCCCAGGACCTAGGAGCCATGGCTATGACAGACAATGGGTACCGGTGTGGTAGCCCACAGCCCCTGCTTTGTTTATTTTAACAGCTTTATAAATTACAAGTCATCAGATTTACCCATTATAAATATACAGTTTAATGAGTTTTAGTAAATTTAGAAGAGTTGTGCTTCTATCAGCGCAATCCAATTTTACAACACTTCCATCTCCCCAAAAAAGTAATTTTCTGTCATTTCGCAGTCAATCTCTGCTTCTACCACTAGCACCAGCAAAACCATCAATATGTTTCTGTCTTTATAGTTTTGGCTTTTCTAGAGATGGCATATAAATGGATCACATGGTATGCAGTTATTACTGTCATTTAACATAATGTTTTGATATTCACTCATGGCTTAGTGTATATCAACAGTTCATTTCTTCTTCATATAAATACACTTATACATGTAAATGGACCACACTTTATTCTGTTCACCTGTGAATAGACATTTGGGTTCTTTCTATTTTGAGATATTATGAATAATGCTGCATAGAAGTCTTTGTGGAGAAATACGTTTTCATTTCTACTGGGTAGTGTAGTGGTTTGAATGGTGCCCCCCCCCACCCCAAAAGCTATGTCCACACAGAACCTGTGAACATGGCCTTAGTGGGAAAAAGGGTCTTTGCAGATGTAATCAATTTAAAGATCTTGAGGTGAGATCATCTTGGATGACCAAGTGGGGCCCAAAACCTGACGACTGTGTCCTTATAAGAGACAGAACAGGGGAAGATACAGACAAAAAGGGGAAGGCCATGTGAAGACAGAGGCAGAGGTTGGAGTGACGCCACCGAATGCTTGGAGGCAGCAGAAGCTGAAAAAGGCGAGGAGAGATTCTTCACCCACCCTTCAGCAGGAGTGTCGCCATGCCGTCACTTGATTTTGGACTTCTGGATTCCAGAACTGTAAGAGAATTGATTTCTATTATTTTAAGTGGCCACATTTGTGATCATTAGTTACGGCAGCCCTAAACAATGAATGAAAAAAAATTAGTTATGGCAGCCCTAAAAAATAGATATTTAAGAGTGTTTCTGAGTAATCAGATAAGTGACCATTTAACTTTTAAAGAAACTGCCAAACTGTTTTCTAAAATAAATGTATCATGTTACACTGCCCAACAGCAATGTAGGAGAGTTTCAGTTTCTCCATATCATTATCAACACTTGTCAGTCTTTTTAAGTTTAGCCATCCTAATGGGTGTGGAATGGTATCTAATTGCCCTAAGGACTAATGATGTTGAGCGCCTTTTCATGTGCTTATTTCATATCACTGCCCATTTCCTTATTGGGAAGTGGGTCTTCTTATTGAGAGTAAGAGTTTGAATACAAGTCCTTCATCAGGAACGTTTACAGATATTTTCTCCCAGTCAATAGGTGCCTATTAAAAGGCAGATTTTTTTTTTATAAAGTCCCATTAACCATTTTTTTGATGTATCATACTTTGGGGGTCACACTTATAAAATTTTGCCCTAATTCAAGGTCACAAATATCTTCTTTTATGTTCTCTTCTAGGCATGTTATAGCATTAACGTTTAGCTTTATGATCCATTTTTGGTTGTTTTGTGTATGTATAGTGTGACATAAGGGAAAAAGTTTATCTTTTTACATATGAATAATAAGTTGTCCCAGCACCATTTTTTGAAAAGAATATCTTTTCCCCATTGAATTACTTCAGCACCTTCATCAAAAATCAATTAACTAGGTTTATTTCTGTATTTCCTAGTAGGTTCCATTCATCTGAACTACTACCTTCATACCAATATCACACTGTGTTGATACTTTAGCTTTATGGTAAGTTTTGCAATCAGGGGGTATAAGTCCTTATATTTTGCTTTTTGTCTTACAAAATTGTTTTGATTATTCTAGGTCCTTCGTGTTTCCATATAAATTTTAGAACCTCTTTGATGTGACTCTGATCTGCCTGTGTCCCCCAGCTTGTGGGATCTTTCACATGTCCATACAAATGAGTTCATATATACCAACCTGATAGTCAATAATTTTGAGAAAGTCAGGGACCTTCTTGACAAAAATGCATTTTTCACTATCCAAGTACTGAAATCCATAAATGGCCACAGTTGTCCATCTTTTAACACCTTACTTTAAATATAAGACCACCGTAATGTAGCATATAGTCTTAGACGTATAAAAGATCTGGGTTCACATTTTATTCAGCCACTTTCCATCGTAGATAATATCTTAATCTTGCTGAACTTTAGGTCCATTACCTTTAAAATGGCTCTCATAATAGCTAATGTGTAGGGGATCATTGAGTGTGTACTTTATTCAGAACTTCTCACACATTAAAATTGTAAATTAATATTCCCTATCTATGCATTCATTCATTTATTGTCCACCACTCATTTATTCAATAAGTAATGTCGGCAAATGATAATGGTGCTGATAATACAGTGTTGTACTTCGATTCTCATAAGTCTACATTTCTATGGAGGGTGATGGACAAAATGCAAGTTAAAAAGATAAATTATTCTAGACAGTGTTGATTGTTATGAAGCAATTCAAACAGGATGCTGCCATGGAAATTGAATTGGGGCGGGAGGGCTTTGTGATAAGGGTCATCAAGATTGTCCTCTTTGAAAAAAAACTGAGGGTGTGGGGTAGGGATGGGGGTGAAGGTAAAGGATTAGAAAGTACAAATTAGTAGTCACAATATTGCCGTGGAGATATGAAAGGCAGTTTGGAGGATACAATAAATAACATTGTAAAGATTTTGTAGGGTGTCAGATGGGCTTTTGTTTTACTAAGGAGACCACTTCATGGGCTATGTAGATGCCTGACCACTCTGCTGTATACCTGAAGCTGAAGCTGAATAATGTCAACTATAATTTTATATATATATATATATATATATATATATATATATATATATATAGTCACAGGATATGCAGTATAGCATAGGGAATAAAATCAATGAAATTGTAACAGCCATATATATTGTCAGAGGGGTAGTAGTTTGGGAGAAGGGTGTTATCACTTTGTGAGGGGTGTAAATGTGTAACTATTACATTATTTTGTACACCTGAAACTAATAAATTGAGAAAAAGAATGTCCTCTTTGAGTAGGTAACAATTGATCTGAGACCATCAGTGGTAAAAAGATGAGTATAGGTATATCTGGGGGGAAATCATTTTAAGCAGAAGCAAAGGAAAAGTCACAGATGAATTTATGAACTTATGAAACACAAGCTCCAGGAATAGAAGGAAGGCCTAAGAAGCTGGAGGTTAAGATACATTACTGTAAACACAGAGGAGAAAAAAAAGGAGATTAAAATCATTAAAGAGATAATGCATCGGTTATCTATTACTGCATAAAAAAGAAAAATCACTCTCAATTTACTGGCTTAAAACAATAGCAATTCATTATTTTTGTGATTCTGTGGGTTGATTGGGTGGTTTTTCTGTTGGTCTTGTCTGGGTCACTCATGTGGCTACATTTAGCTGGCAGGATGACCAGGACAAGATCGACTGGGGTGGTGGGACTCCTCTCTGCACCCTGCCTTTCATCCTAGGATCCTTCATGGCATGGCACCGTTACGGCAGTGTTCCAACTGCATCAAGGCCACTGAAGGTCCAGGATCCAGAACTTCCACCACGTAGGAGAAGTGGCTCTTCCTGATAGAAGGAGCTGCAAAATTTTGTTGCCATGTGTTCTAATCATTACACTTTGTCCTCTGGTCATAATTACTTACATTTTTCCAACATGCAAAATATGCTCACTCTCTCCTTCAAAAGTTCCATCCCATTACAGTTTCAGACTCAATATCAAAGTCCAGAATGTCATTATTTAAATCAGATCCAGAAGTGAATGAAGTCCCTTAGGTGCAGGTTGGCCAACAAAACTTACTTTTCTCATATCACCCCTCTCTTTCAACTTCCTCAATGTTTTCCATGGTATTGAAAATAAAACCCAAACTTCCTACAATGTCCTGTACCCCAACTCCTATTCTATTTCTCTGCCCCACACTCACACTCCAGACACACTGCCAGAGCCTTCCTCACTACATGGCCTTCACAATACCCTTCCCTCTGTCTGGAGCGTTATTCCCAGTTCTTCCTATGACTTCTCAGCATCTGTGTCTCATCTCAAATGTCAGCGATGCCAACCCCATTCTTCCTTTCCCTACTCCCAATCTTACTCTACTCAATATTCTTATTGTCTTTTCTTCATAGTATTTATGACTATCTGAAATTAATTAGCATTTCTGAACTTTTTATTGTCTGTTTCTCCTCCTGCTACTACAGGGATGCATGTTTGATAAACACATACACCTTCTCTCCTTTATTAACTGCTGTCTACCTCAAACTTAGAGCTGAGCTGGATATAAGATAGGTACTCAACAATGCACTAAGAAATCAATATTGCTATCTTATTAATGGAATAAAAATTTAAGACTAGCCTGATCTTTTTCAGAATAATTATCTGAGAAGGATTTTCTCAACACACTCTTGCATGCATTTACGTTCTACTTAGTTTCTCAACTTTACTGAGATGCAAGACACATATCATACAATTGACACATTTAAAGTGTACAATTCAGTGTTTTTCGGTGTATTTATAGAGTTGTGCTACTATCACCACAAAGAACATTTTCATCACATAGGAAAGAAACCCTGTACCCACTGGCAGTCACTACTCATTCTTCCTCCTCATTCCTTGGGCAACTATGAATCTTTTTGTCTCTATAGATTTGCCTATTCTGGACATTTTATACAAATGAATTCCTACATATGTTTTTTTGTGTGTGTGACTGGCTTCTCTACTTACCAAAATGTATTCAAGGTTTACCCGTGCCATAGCATGTATCAGTACTTTATTTCTTTTAATTGCTGAATATTATTCCATTGTATGCTTGTATTATAATTTGTTTACCCATTCATCAATTGATGGACATTTCGGTTGTTTCCAAGTTTGGTTATTATGAACAATACTACTACATCTATTTACAAATTTTTGTATGGACCTATGTTTTCATTCTTGGATATATACTTAAAAGTGGAATTGTTGGGTCATATGGTAACTCTATGTTTAACATTTTAAAGAAATGCTAAATTGGTTTTCTAAAGTTCCTGTGCCATTTCACATACTCACCAGCGATGTATGAGAGTTTCAGTATCTCCACATTCTTGTCCACCTGGTTATTGTCTGTAATTTTTATTACAGCAATAGTAGTCAGTGTAAAGTAGTAGCTTACTGTGCTTTTGATTTGCGTTTTCTTATGACTAATGATGTTGAGTATCTTTCCATGTTTTTATTGGCCATTTTTATATCATCTTGGAGCAATGCCTATTCAGATTCTTTGCTCAATTTAATTGAGTTGTCTTTTTAATTATCGAAGTGTATGACTTCCTATATTTTAAAAATAGAAGCTTCTTATCAGATTCATGATTTGCAAACATTTTCTCCCATTCTGTTGGTGTCTCTTCACATTCTTGATGGTATAATTTCCAGTACAAAGTTCCTTGATTTTTATGAAGTCTATACTTATTTTTATTACAAGAATTTATATTTATCATTAAAGATAAACAAATAGCACTTGAATAGGCATCAGGTCTGTATCATAAAATCAGCAATAAATAGATGAGTTTACTTAGGATGACAATTTTTATTAAAAATGAAAAAAATGTATACAGGATATATTCATTATAGAAAAAGTTTTTGGAACAGTTCCTATGTAACTACCTGGTATAGCCATTTTTCAGTTACCCTTCTGAGAACTCACTAGAGCAATAAAACTTCTCTGGCCACGATAACTATAAAAGCACTTACAGAATTTTCTTTTTATACAAAATTAACTTCACGAAAGGAAATGTTCAGGTTGATTAAAATTACCTGTTAATTAAAGAGACTATAGTATTGTGATGTCCGATGGTACAGTGGCTCACTGTCGTGTATTCTGTTCCTTCTACAGAACCTGCAGATAGAAAAGAAAAGAGCTGAGATTCACGAAGCTCACAGTACGTGCCAGGTGTCTTATAAGGTATTCTACTGTATGGTAAAATGATGCATAATACAGTCATTCAAGAGAAGGTTGGCAGCCATGAAACATGGCCCTCCTTTGTTTTGTAATCCTTATAATATAAAAGTAAATTATTCATTCAATTTGTTAAAGAAAATATTGCTAAATGACTACTATGTGCCAAGTGCTATACTAGAATTTACAATTACTAGTGTGATCTCTTTATCCTCAGGAGGGTTATAGTTTGGGAGGAGCAAGGAGAAAGATGTAAACAAGTGACTATAATGAAGGGTTACTGGAAAACAGTATTTATAAGAGACAGAGGGAGGAAAAAAGACAATATTAACAAATATTTAGGTGTTTTACATTGTTTCATTTCCATATATACAATAAACCCGTACATTGGATATTTCCATCTTCACTTTACAAATGAGAAAGATAGGGCTCAGGAAAGTTAAGGAGCTTTTTAAAGGTGAAAAACAAACAAACTAACTAACAAGTAATACAATAGAAACTCAAACCAAGGTCCTCCTGATTGCAAAACTGTGTTATTTCCAGTCTGTCAAGTAGCTTCCCAGAGACTCCTTCTGCTTATCCCACCAGTCAGGCTAATTGTACAGTGGTAAGAAAAGTGCAGACCCAGAAGCACCAGCCATTCTGTTAGCAGCACATCTGCCTACATGTATCGATTGATATAGTGTCAATACTCTTCTGCTTCTTCACATCTGGATTCACTCTAATATACTTTCAGACTACAATAGGTATTAGGAATATGTACTAACTGTAGAGAATCTTTTAACAAAGCATTTTGGGGACCTTATTTTTGTCTTACAGTAGTAAGCCTTGTGGTAAATTGAATCATTGCCCACAATTTTTTATTTACTTCCCCTTGAAGCCTTATGTACGTACAACCTCTGTCACTTGCCTTTTCAATACCAATTACTAATATGGGCAGAGTTTAGTGCCCAATCCCATTGACATTGGGTTTGGCAATTGGCAAAAGTGACTGGAACGATGAAATATGGGCAAAAGCAACTCGTGGCAATTCCAACTGAGGCTGATGAGGCAATGCACGTCCTGAGCATTCATGATTAGCTGTATGAAGAGGTTCCTCTGTAGCTGCTACATCTTCAGCCTGAACCCCATAATCAACACACGTGGAACAGACCAGAGCCCAACCTGCACTGAGAAGGTTTGGCTAAACCCCAACCATTCCACAAATGCATGAGAAATAAATACTTACGGTTATGTGCCATGGAGATTTTTTGTGGTCGCTATTTACACATCAGTAGCTAATGGAGACAAGCCCCATTCTCTTATTCATAGGGAATTTAGAATATGAGCACTCCAGAGTCATTTAACCAATTTATAACTTCACTTGGAGGCATCAAACTTAACAGGTCAAAAATTAAACAATTTGTTTTTGCCTCTAAACCTGTTTTGCCCTCAGCCTCCCCATCACTGTAAATGGCACCATGATTCAACTAGAAACCCAGGAAGTTATCCTTGACAATTCTGTCATTGCTTACCACATCCTATCCATCAGTGGTTTTCACAAAGATTTTCTGGGACTCATTCACTTCTCTCCTTGGTCTCCTACAGCCTCAACTCTGCAAGCAGAACCATCTTTTCTCCCATCAAAACATAACAAAAGACAAACCACACACACACACACACACACACACACACACACACACACACACACATACAGATTTGCTACCAATCAAAGACTGGTATAAGGCTAGAACAGTCACATCCAATAGAAATATAATGCAAACTACACGTGTAATTTTAAGTTTTCTAATAGTCGCATTTTAAAAGATCAAAAGATACATAAAAATCATTTTAATGATATATTTTATTTACCTCGCTGTATTAAAAAAATATTATCTTAACAGAGAATGAATATAAAAATGAATAATGAGAAAGTTTACACTTTTTCATACTGTCTTCAGAGTTTAGTGTTTGTGTCACACTTACAAAACATCTCAGTTCGGACAAAAGCCACATTTCAAGTGCTCAGTAGCCACATGCCTGCTACAGTGGACAACGCAGATCTAGACTATGGGAACACTGATAAGTCACTAAGAAAAAGACAAACAGTCCAAAGGGAAAATGAGAAAAAGACACGGACTTAAAAGTGAGTACATGCAGCCTTCGTTGACTCTGTTTGTGTTCATGAACAAGTACATTTAAAGCACTTTTTCTGAGACCAGATTGAGATACTGTGGTGGGAAGGGAAGGGGTCATTGTCCCCTAAAAAGAATAAAAATGGCAGCAAATCTTAATTTTCCAGTGATGATCTTATTTGTCATTTAGAGATTCAACAGATTGGCCACATTACCATTGAAGTTTCACATTTAATTCTGCCATAGTTTAATGGTTTACTGATGTTCTTAAAATTCTAATTATCCAAGGTAATTTTTAGTCTGATAGCTAATTTATTCCTTTTCTATTGACAGAAAGTCCACCATCAGTGTGATATTAACCTGAACATTGATGGGTGAAAGGAAGAAAAACTGATGGAGGTATACAAATTTACATATTTTCCTGAAGTCACCAAAGAAAAACTGAGCAAGCAAGTTTAACTTGCAGACAGCATCTCCAACAAAGGAAATGTTCTCATCTCTTAAAAACATTCACCTTGTTAAGTTTATTATTTTCTATATACCTGAGAGTTCTGTCCTTTCAAAAGAAGAATTATCATAGCAATTCTACTAGGCTGCTCGTGAGAGTCCTGAAAAGGTTATCCAGTTTATAAATGCAACTATGAGACTGCCTGGAGCAATTTGTTCATAGAGTTCCTAACAAACCTATTCAGAGAAATAATAGATAAAGGAAATACTATTGAGTCCCCAAAAGAAAAGTTTTGAAAGTTTGGGGTGGGAAAGTCACTCATTCTGAAGAAAGAGGAAATTAAACATTGGAACCCCTCTTAGGTGCAGGTTCATTATTATATTACTAACAGGAAGGAAATTCACTGAGAAATCATCCTGAGTCCTGCCTCTCAAGTGTCCAGTGACCCTGACCTTAAAATTTGGCACAATTTTCTCCAGACAGGGAGTAAAATAAATAAAAGTCATATCTGATAATATGATAAAACAATAAAAACTATAGCAATATTAAAAAAAAAGTAGAGGAGTAAGACCACCATGTTGGGACATCCAATGAACAGTTTATAACACTGGGGGTGAGGGCCCAACTCCATCAACATAAACAGCCAAGGAAAGAGAAATGACACCAGGACAAATGAAGGTGACCACACAGCAAGCCTGTGAGTGATGGTAAAGGAGAGTGAAACACTGGGTCCAAGCCACTGATAGCCCCACTAGGAGCATTAGAATGGATGTTACCCTGAAAACCAAGAGGGGGCTACATCAGCACTCCTTAGAGTATAATGAAGTTTGACACCAGAAACGGGAGAACTTTGCGGAAACCATCCATATTTTCCTGCCAAGGTACCGGAAGTTGTTGAGTGATTTGGGAGCCAGAGAATGCACTATGGGAAGACAGGAAGGCTATTTTCCTCTCACTGGAGTTTCCACCCCACCCTGCAGTAGCCTGAAGACTATAGGCTACAAGCCATTCTGCTCTTACTTCTTCTGAGCATTGTAAAAGTTTTCCAAGCTTCAGAAGCTTAGTTTTCCATCAGCATGGTTTAAAACCTACTGATCAGTTTAATGAACTACTCGTTTCATGTGGTATGTGATGTATAATGTAAAAAGTTCCAACCACTCTAGTTTATGATGAGGAAGATGGTCTTACTGAACTTTGGAGTAGCTGTGCCTATTGTTTCAGCTATGATAAATAGCTCAGGTGTTTCAAGAATATTGCATCAGAATCTAAAATTTGAGCTGAAATTAAAAACAAGCACATTACTTTAAATGAAGTCTTTTAAAGCAATATATCCCTGTTTTCATTTCTAATTTTTCCATCTTTCACTAAGCAGTTATCAGAAGACATACATTTAAACTACCTGGAGGGAGGCATGTGATTTGAATATAAAGCACCCTAAATTACCTCTCCATTAGCAAAAATCAGATCTTTCACTCCCAAAATGATTTTGTTTAATTGAAAGTACTCAAAGAGCAACCCTCCATAGATATTCAAATTCAGTGACTTGAACTAATATAGCTCTATTTGACTCTTCTGTCTTGGGATGAAATTGAAGTAATAAAGCTAATAAGTAAAGATAATGAACTACCTCCACCTGGACTAATATAGATTAATGGATTAATTCACTTTGATTAATATGGAAAGCCAATCTTAAAAATTTAAGCAAAACAAGCTATTTCTTTTCTTCTTGGTAACAAAGACATTTTATATTAAAAACATATTGGCGTTCCTACCCCAATTTTCAATTTTGAGAATTTCTAAATTTATAGGAAATCTGTAAGAATAAGACAATGAATATCCATATGTCTTTTACCCAGGTCCATCAATTATTAACATTTTGGCACATTGAATTTACTTCTATCTCTCCTTTTCATTTTCGTGACCTACTTAAGAATCAGTTGATATCTTGATATTTCACCTCTAAGTACTTTAGCCTTTATCACCTAAAAACAAAGATATTTTCCTACATAACCATAATTCAATAATCCCACTCAAGAAATGTAACATTATACAATCGTGTCCTCCAATATTCAGTTCACATTCAAATTTCCCAAAATTTCTTAGTGACATTTGTAACTTAGTGACTTCCTTTGTAACATTTTTAAATTAAGAATTTGATAAAGGATCATACATTCAATTTAGCTGTCATATCCTCATCTACTTTAATTTAGAATAATTCACAAGTTTTAAATTCTTATCCTTTTTTTCTAAACAATTCTGAGAGAAATTTGCAGATTATGCATATATCAGTATGCTTTTCTAAAGAGCAAAGGCATTCTCTTGCATAAACACAGTATGGTTTTTAAAATCAGGTTTTTTTTACAATTATAAAATTGCTGCTTCATTTTATAGAAAATTTAGAAAACACAGAATAGTGAAAGATAAGGAAAAATCATTACCTTACCCTAGCAAAAATTGTGACTATTTTATTACATTTCCTTTTAATCTTTTCTTTATATATTGTCCATTTGCCTTTTTGTTTATATAGGGGGGATATCAAAATTAAAAATTTTAAATACTGTATTCTAACTTCCACTTAGCACCTCTAAAGCTAAAATAACACAAATCCCAACAGAGCTGGAGCAATGAGATAAAAAAACTCAGGCTAATGATTCCAGAAACCAATGTCAAGATCCCCTGGACTCCAAAATGCTATGTGGAATTGTGGCAGGAAATTGGTGCATGAAAACTTTCCACTGTATTATTCTTTGGAGTTTCAAGGCAATTCGCAACCAATAAAATTGCAGCATCAGCCAGACTAATCTGAATTCCAGAATGTTCTACTGTGACATCTAATAGAAAAACTTGAAGTGGATGAGAGAGCATATGATGGGTTGAGAGGAGAGTTCCCTCAACTGCATTACTGCAGATTATCCTAATGTCTCTTTAAGAACGGCCTAGAGGGCATTACCAAGATAAAAATATAGTTTTAAAACGAACTTGAGGGCAATAAAGGGCATCAAAAATGATAAAAGTTGAGCCGATATAATCTTGGAACAAATTCAAAATCTTCAGGATTCCACTAGATTCCACCCCCCCCCCCATGTTTATTCCTGTGAATGTGCTTTGTATTTTCCAAAGGGAAAGCACCGGCAGACAGAGCCATTCAGAGCACATTTCAAAGAAAATGGGGATATCATATTACATCTATACTGACCTGAAGGGGCCCTGCAGAGATTGCTGGCACCACCTGATTAAATAAAACTCCTTTGGTTTGTTGGGTTTTTTGTTGTGGTTGTTATTTGTTTTTGGTATCTTTTTCAGCCAAAATCCTAGGGAAAACCAGACACAGACAACTGAGATTAGAATGCCACTCAAAGCATACACATTTTTTACCAACTAGTAAGAGTTTTATATACATGCTTGATGAAAGTATGACAACTCTTAAATAACTGAAATTTTCTGTAAGAAAAGAGCAAGAAAGAAAAGAATTCAAGAATCCTTATGGTCTCTTAGAACCATGATGACATAAATGTAAAAAGCATGCAATGTATTCCAAACTGAGAAAACTGAGTTATCCTTTAAAATTGTCTAGAATGATTTTACCTGACCACTCTTCCCATGACTGGTGAAAGGAATGAGTCATTATTTTATACATATAGAATAAGAAAGGATTACTTCAGGTGATAAATTATAAATAAGAGCTGTTTGTTCTTTTGGGGAGTTATTATTTTTTGTAGCTATTACTGTTCAAAACAAAGTTTATGCTTTTATGATACCATTAAATATAATTAATATTCTTGATTTTTCCTGTTATGTCTTATTTGTTTTTTAAAAAAGGAAATAGCCATTTGTTAATATTAAAAAGTTTGGATAGTTCTAACAGCCCATATGAAATTTAGATACCATGTATTTTATATGATTCTACTCAGAAAAATCCATTTGTAGCATAATAATTCAATTGGTACATTTTAAGTGCAAATGTTGCTATTATTTGTTTCTAAAAGCTAGCAAAAAAGCCAGAGAACATTTCAGGAAGTAAAGTAAGTTTAAAACCCTAAGTGCATAAAACTCTTCCACATGAATGTAGCAAAATCAGAAATTAAATTTTCATCACACTAAATTATATACATACACACACACACACACACACTCACACACACACACATATGAAGTGCAAATTCTGTAAGTCTTATCTAATTGTCAATGTCAGGAAACAATAAAATAAGAAATGTATTCTTAGCATGAATTGTTATCTCAACCTATAAGTGCTAGCCACAGGTCTAGGTACTTGACATACAGCAATGAACAAAGCAATCCCTGACCTCATGGAATTTCCATTATGGTGCAGGGAGACATGATGCTTATGAACAAATGATATCTTAGAGGGTAATAAGAGCCTGGAAGAAAAATAAAGCTTGGCCAAAGGACAGAGGGGTAGAGAAGTGCTATTGTAAATAAGGTGGTCAGAGAAATCTTCTCAAAAACAGTGGCATTAGGCAGAGGCTTGATTGAAGTGGAAGAATGAGCCATTCAGATATCTGGGGGCAGAGCATTTCTGGCAGAGAAAACAGCAAGTGCAAAGGCCCAGGGGCAGGGCCATGCTTGGTGTCAAGGTTGAGGTCGAGTGAGGGTACTCACATGCCTGGAACACTAGGTGGGAGCCAAGAGTGATTGGAGATGATGTCAGGGAGAAGGATGGCTGGCAGGTCATGGGGACATGGTAGGCAAGGTGAGAATTTGGGGTTTTATTGAGTGAGGGTGAGAAGCCACTGGAGGGAGTGACATAATCTCACTTCCAAAGGATCCCTCTGGTTGCCATGGAGAACTGTGAAGGGCCTGTGTGGTAGCAGCTGGAATTGAGGCAGGAAGCCTTTGGAGATGGTCTGAAGAGGCAGCCACTTTGACTAAGAGGCAGTGAGAAGTGTTCTGATATTTGGACCTGGGGGCTATTTCTATTTGAGCCAATAAAAGGTTTTAATGGGTCATTTTGGCTACTTATTAGTTCAGAAAGCAGAGGTTATTCGTTAGGGGATGAGGAAAGGCTTGTTTATTTTTGGGGTGGTCTGTGGGCACAATTAGGCTAGGGGAAGGAATTTCCAGACACTCACAGCATCATCAGTAAAGCCTAGGCGGGGCTCCGTGTCAAAAACATGTAAGGTTGGGCTTAAGTGGGTTGGTGAGCCAAGCTTATTGAAAACCTACTTTATCTATTGCACAATTTGATTATGAATTGGATTCTTACTTAAAGTGGTAGGTTTTTCATAACATCATCTTGGAGGTGTGGGGCGGGAGGAGTGGGGCGTCACCAAATCCTTTGACTTTAGAACGGCTGACACAGAAAAACAAAGCTTCGTCACGGTGAGAACTCTCCAACTAACACAAGTCATTTTATTTTTAATACATAGAATTAGTGCCTTCCTTCCCAAGTAATGCTCTAAATAGATATAAATGTGCTTTGAAATCATCTCATGTTCCAGACACCATTACTGTGAGTTTGTTTCTGCCATCCCAAAGCCCAGAGTGCAATCATCTTATTTTTTTTTTAAAGATTTTATTGGGGAATTGGAAGGGGAACAGTGTTGGGGAATCAGGGAAGGGGGACAAACAAATGGCCGTCCCCTTGCTCTTCAGTCCAGTTATGGAGGATGTCGCCCCACTGGCCCATGTTGGTATTATCACTGCACTCTTCCTGGGTGAGGCAGATTGATCCCAGCCTCTGGACGGCCTCTCACAGCGGCTTTTAGCAGCTCACGCTGGCTGCCGGCCACTCATGGTAACTTTACGGCAGCCCCACTGCAGCCTATGCGGCTGCCTGCGACTCACCACAGCCCAGCTCCATGTTGAGCTGTTGTTCACCATCTCAGCTGTAGAGGGTGCAGCGTCACTGGCCCACATGTGGGATCCAAACCGGGGCTCTGCTGCTCAGAGCTGATGTCCCAAGCAAACTCCCGACTAACGCGTCACTCAGCCGGCCCAGAGTGCAATCATCTTTGATAGTGGGGACAATCTTTCATGTGGGTTTCCTTTGAAACAGAGAGAAAATTTCCCCTAGGTTTCCATTTCAAGAAAATTAAATCGAATTGGATTTTCAGGTACTGCTAATTGATGTAACAGAGAGAACAGAAACCTGATGATTTGGCTCAAGGCCCTTTTTTTTATAAGAAAGAGACTTCAGTGGGAAAAGCCTCCAGGTCTAAAACGTCAGCCTTCTATCTGCTTCCACAGCAACACCCGCAGGAAAAAGCGAAACAATGTGGTTGATCATTTCCCTGGAGACACCAGGAGACGCACACACACATTTTTAACTGTGGTTTCTATATTCCATATTTCAGAAGAATCCCAGAGATAGCTTATTTATAGCAAAAGTGGTTTTAGGAGGCAGAAATCCTGAACAATCCAGAAAATGCTTTTAAGTATGTGTCACTTCTCACTCTAAATTTTGGTTTCTCCTATTTCTAATGATGACATAGAGGAAGCTTTATTGGACACCAGTATGTGCCTCTTAGGCTCACTGGATAAATAAAAGGTTTGGAATATGGGCAACAATGGATTTCAATGGTGGGTTTTTCTATATTGAAAAAAATGGATATTTTAAATTATATTTTGAAGAATGTTTTACATTAAGATGCACATGTATATCTAGAAAATTTTTTCTAATCAATTAAGAATTTCTTATCTGGAGGCGAGTTAAACACTGGCTTGAAAGGCGATGAATGATGGAAGCGCTGATGCTCTGGAGTCTTCTCAGTGTGGGTGATACCGCCCCCAACGGGTGAAAGTTGGATCTCGGCAGGGGGACAATTAAATTGTAGATTGTATTTTGTGACCATCTGTGGTAGGCAGAATAATGTTCCACCACCCCTATCCCATTAAAGCAGGCCATGTCCTGATCCCCATAACCTGTGAACACAGTAAGTTATGTGGCAAAGGGGAATTCAGATTGCTGATTAGTTGATCTCAAAAATGGTAGATTATCCCGGATTATCTGGGTGTGCCCCGTGTCATCACAAGGGTCCATAAAAGCGGGAGTGGAAACTGTGACTATAAAAGAAAGGCACAGAGACATGAAATGTTCACTTTGAAGGGCGGAGAAAGGGAACCAGGAGCAGAGGAATGCAGATGGCCTCTAAAAGCTGGAACAGATTCTTCCCTAGATTTCCATAGATGTTTGCAGCCCCCCAACCCTGTCATTTTAATGCAGAGACCCACAGACTTCTATTCCTACAGAACTGTGTGGTAACAAATCTGTGTAAACATTTAAGCGTTGATCTGAGGTAGTTTGTTATTGCAGCAAAGGAAAAGGAATACACCCTCCCAAAGGCAAGGGTACATAAACAGATATATAGTGTATCTCTAGTATTTAAAGTGATTACTGGGCAATTAGGGGAAAAAGGGTCTACAAAGGCTCTGTAGGCGGGCAATAATAAACAAAAATGTTGGGGAACATTGCCCTGGAAGGTTGCAACCAAGTTTTTCTGTTAATGTTTCATAAATGGTGTGTGTGTGGTGGGGGTGGGAGAGATTTGGGGCGTGCAGAATAAATGTTAGATTAAGGAAATATTATTGTATCATGATCCGTTGCATTCTCTGGAGGACAGCAGAAAATTATATAGCACACATAGAATTATTCCTAAATATGAAGAAGTAAGAAAATAGAAGGTCTAACAATTACGTCCCCAAACTCATCCTAGAAAAAGTGCTACATACCTCATTGCTGAATATCACTACAGTCACCTTCGAAGTACTCCCTTTGGGAAGCTATGCACTGATGCCAGCACCTAGTCCACCCTTCAAAGCAATTTTGGAACTCTTTTTCTGGAATGGCCATCAGAGCTGTTGTCGCATTACCCTTGATGTCCTGAATGTCATCGAAATGTCTTCCTTTCAATATTTACTTTATCTTTGTGTAAAGAAAGAAGCCATTGGGGGCCAGATCAGGTGAGTAGGGAGGGTGTTGTAATACAGTTATTTGTTTCCTGGCTAAAAACTCTCTCACAGGAAGTGCCATGTGAGCTGGTGCATTGTCATGATGCAAGAGCCATGAATTGTCAGCAAAAAGTTCAGGTCATCCAACTTTTTCATGCAGCCTTTTCAGCACTTCCAAAATAATAAATTTGGTTATCTGTTTATCCAGTTGGTACAAATTCATAGTAAATAATCCTTCTGATATCAAAAAAGGTTAGCAACATCGTTTTGACTCTTGATTTGAACTGATGGAACTTTTTTGGTCATGGAGAATTGGTCGTTGAGCACTGTGCACTTGGACACCTTGTTTCAGGGTCATATGAGTAAACCCATGTTTCATCACCAGTGGTAACATGGCCCAAAACATCGTCTTGGCTCTCTAAAAGTTCATGGCAAACTTCGACTTTCCTCTGCTTTTGTTCATGGGTGAGCTCCTTTGGGACCATTTTTTCACACACCTTTCTCATGCAAAGATTTTCGGTTAAGATTTTCCTGTTTCGATGTTTATTAGGTCTGCTGTGATTTTCATAATCAGCCGACGATTTTGATGCACAATTCAATGAATTTTTGCAATGTTTTCATCAGTTCTGCTTGTTACTGGCCACCCTGACCTCTCTTCAGCAGTGACACGTCCTCTCCCCTCAGAAAAACATTTAATCTATTTGTACACTGCCGTTTTCTTCATGGCATTATCCCCATAAACTTGGACTAATATGTCCCTGATTTCACTTCCACTCTTGCCAAGTTTAACAAGAAATTCAATGTTTGTTCGTTGCTCTAATTCAAGCTCAGACATTATCGCAACAGCACACAAAAACATGCAACAAAAATAATGAACACCACTCAGCAAGACACCACCACACGTCGACACAAACGCAGTTGTGAGACACTAATGTACCAAGGTTATGAAACCTTACCGAGCTGTTTGTGCAGTGCTGCCAATGTAAGCACATGGTGGCAAGTTCACGACCTTAATTGCCAGACCTCATATTCCACAGGAAAAATATTTAGGGAAGCAAACTAGCTTATATGAACTAGAAAGATTAAAAGTATTGATATGGAAGAATGCCTGTATAATAACATGAACATATTTGCATGGATGATAAAATCTGAGAGTTTATCAACCAAAATGCTAATAGTAGGTTTCCTGGGTGGTCATTCTCTTTCTATTTAGTTGTTGTTTGTTCTAGCTTTCCTGCAAGAATTATATATTATGGAAGCTTTTTACTATATCACAATAGTAGGTACCTGAATGAAGACCAAAATTCCCTAGATTTTTTTTTTGTTTGTTTGTTTGTTTTAAATCCAGTTTGGGTTGAGTCTTTGTCTTAAAAGTACGATAAGAATTATAAAGCAAGTTTATTTCATCTTACATATTGTTATTACTAAATTTATGTTACAAATGTCAACTATGTTCTTAGAGAGTATTAATTTTAAAACATAAAACTAGTTGTAATTTGGTTTTTCCCTATTTCTCAGAAAATTTTAGATGATTACTTGATAAGATCCTTCACTTGTTTGATTTCTGCAGCATAAAACTTCAAGTTGGCAGGAACTTAGAAAATGAACACTTAGATAATAAGACCACTTTGTATGTGAATAATTTTGTAATATTTTATCACACACACACCCTCTTTCACCTATATTCTATTTTTTTTTCAAATATATGAACTTAGAATTTTTGAGAAATCTGCCACTATGCTTTTAAGAAAGAAAGTGCAGTTATTCCAGACAAAAGACATAGCAAATTGGTTTTTAATGAGACTGCTTCTGCTTAGGTAGATTATGCTAGTGGATTCAACAACACCAAAAGGGACAGATATATGATGTTTTCAGCAAAGTCTACATATATACATCCTGATGGTAAGTAACTAAATGTATGTGGATGGCATCAACAAACAAGGCATTCATCCAACCAGCAGAGACTCTTTTGGCCTAGTTTCCAGGGACACATACAACTTACAGCCTAGTTGGTTAGTAAAATAATCCATCGCTATTACTGAAGGTTATTTAAAATTTTTGTGAGTTGATTATTTTTTTCTTTTTTTAACAACCTCAGAAAATGAAAGTCTTCTCTAAACAGCCAAGGGTTTTGAAAGCAATGCAGTCATCCCTCCCAACATATTTTCTTCCCTTCTACTGGACAAGTCTCCCTGGCTATTGATAAACATCTTGCTGCTGAGTCCTCATTTCTTTCTCAAGCAGTGAGACCTCACTCAAATCTGACACTCCTAAGAGCCAAGAGCCGCATTTTCAGCCTTTGAACTGTCTCAAAGCAAAGAATGTTAGAATTGAAAGCCACCTGGTGATCACATGTCATAATTTCACAGGTAAAGAAACCACGTCCCGGAGCATTTCAGAGCTGTGGCCTTTGGCACCACTAGTGGTACCATTGATAGCAGAGCTCATCAGACATAAATACTTCCACAGAAAAATCTTCAGTGAAGATGTGATCATTCTAAACAACTCTTAACCCATACATGGCATCCCAGCGGCCAGGATACTCACACCAGCCCTATGAAGGGGCAGAGTCCTGCAGGATGAATTGAAAAAGAAAAGGTCATGGGGCTTCAGGGGATTCCATATCCACCTCGGTTTATCTGCAGGCCTTCAAAGATGCCCTGGAGTGAGTGCCCAGGTACAAAAAATGTTGTTGGAAGGTTGAACATTGTTGACTTGAGCCAGCAGGAATGACTGTCCTGGGCTGAGCTCCTCCGGATAGCAGATGAGAAGCTTTAGTAGTCACGGGCTTCGGTCAGAAGCACACATCCCATTGGAACTTGTGCTGCATGCATTAGGCACCTACCTCTCTCATTGGACATCTGCCCCTAGGCCAGGCCTCCCTGATTTGTGGGTTCCATTCTGAGTAAAGCTGCATCTTCTCACATCGTAACACTTGTTCCCACAACACCTCTCATTTCCTCCTGCACCAAGGGACACATCCCCACCAGAAACTCATCTTCTATGCCTCTCTCTCCCATTCACTTTCACATTCATTATTTCCCTTAAGACACACATTTCAAGAGTTAAATCCTTCCAGAAACTTCTCTGCCTTATCCTATGATGCTTTTCAGTGCTACTTTATTCTGTTCTCTCAGCTTGGGGGAAAGGATTTTTAGATAGATAGATAGATAGATAGATAGATAGATAGATAGATAGATAGATAGACAGGACAATATAGATCTCATCTTCTTTACTAGATTTTAAACTCAAATAGCACACTTTTTTATTTATTTTATATTCTCCTTTCCCAGTTTTCATTCTCTGTTTCACCTGTTCCCTCCATACACACACACACGCTTTTAGAACCACTGTGATCAGTTCTGACTCTGGATAAGCCTCTGGTGTGCTATCAGTCTCTAGTCTTGCTGACAGTGCACCAGGCCTATTACTTACAGCCCACGCCTACCTAGATGCTGGTCTCCTATAGCTCAAAGTCTCTGCTTCTTTTTCTTAGGTTTCCTGACATCCTGGTCTTTCCTGGCTGCACCTCTGATGTCAGAGCTCATCAGACTAGCTCACTGGTCCACCTGGTGTGGTTCTGGGCACCCAGACTGGGAAGGATGGACCTGGTGTGGTTCTGGGCACCCAGACTGGGAAGGATGGACCTTACGGCCCGATTTTTGGGCCTGAGCCGCGAATCCAAGCTGAGGTATTTGGGTGTATTTCAGAATGATGGTTGGAGTGAAACAGAGTTGCTTCTCTAACTCTAGCCCCTTTGCTGGCTGACCTTCACCTGGCCTGAATTTAAGGTCATGCTCTATTTCCAGAGACTGGAAATCACATTTATCACCTTTAAGGCCTTGGATAGCTGCTTTGTTTTCTGTCACAGGAGATCAATTTTGGGTTTATGTTTTCTGGAACCAGAAAGCCTCTATTGCCTGAAGTAAACTGAAAATATGGAAATTTTCACTTTTCTCAAAGACCATTTTAAAACCTACCTTTTTACCTGAAATCTGCGCACGCACACACACACACACACACACACACACACTCCATTTCTACTCTCACCAGCCAAACTACCGTTACTACCAAATAGTTTCTAAAACAAGCCTAGAAATCTCTGCCAGTTCCCTTGAGTCACATAAGTGGCTTCATCTTCTTCCCTTGAATCTGCAGCTTCCTCCACAATGGCCAGGGAGAGAAGTGAAGTTTTTATTGTGTCTAAGCCAACTGCACTGCACACGTTACCTTATTTAGTACACTTAGTACTCTGAGAACGAGGCGTTGTCGTGTCTATTTGATAAAGTACAATACTGATGCTCAGAGCGGAAGTGACTTGCCCAAGTTTACATAGCCAGTGAGCACACATCCACAATTTGAATGTATCTGAACCCATGGCCCTGAGCTCAGGGTTAATCCCCAAAGGAGCAGGATCCATGCGCGTGTGAGCTCACCTTTCCTCCAAGAGAGGCATGGCACAAGGAGGAAAACACCATATTCAAGACAAGGCCACCTTTGGCAAAATAAACTTGCAGAATGACTGACGAAAATACTCTCAAATGTAAACAAAGCCTGGCTGTCAGTCAGCTGGGTATTCTTAGACAAAAGGACGGGGTCATGTTCTTCTCCTCTCTGTGGTACTTAAAAAAGCTCATGTCTTCCTGTGTCCATATTTAATCTTACAGTCAGTCACTCCCTTGTGGGAAGTTAGGCTGATGGTAAGGAAGCTGCGTGCTCCACTAATATTTCCAGTCATACTCCCAATGAAAAGACAGCCTGGCCTGCCAAGATAATAAGAGCAAATGCCGTTCTGCCTTGGTTCAGTTAGCAAAGCTGGTGCAGAGCCTCTTTACCTCTGAGGGAGACTGAAAATGGCCTGTGTGGTGACTGCCACCTGCCCTGCAGACTGGCACGAAGAAAAAGAGGAAGCACTTTTCCCTACCGAAGAGAGAGGCTGGATTATGAGGTGGAACCCTAATCATGTATCATGGCCAAGTTGACCTTCCGCCTTACTGGTTCTTGAGAGCGCTGGGTCTTTGGAGAAGTAACTAACCTTCTCAAAGTCCATGCTCCCTCAGCTATAAAACAGGAAGTCTGGTGCCTCCATCATAGGCAAAACAGTGGCTCACCTAAGTGGGATGAAAAACGAATGATTCTTTTTTTACCTCCAGTTTCTGGTCAACACTAGCACTCTGGATAGATTGCCAAAATGAGTCTCATACAACAGAAATATGTAGAGTGCCAACAAATCAACACAGAATAAGTTTCACAAAGCTCACACAAGAGTATGGAGAAATATGCACTCCTACACTGAGAAGGTGGAAATGTATCTTTTGGGGAGGGTGAGTTGGCATTATGCATTAAAGTGAAAAATTCACTTACCTTTTGACCCTTTTCTTCTATAATTTTATTTTATAAGTGTGATATGATGTGATGATGTGATGTGGTGTGTGTGTGTGTGTGTGTGTGTGTGTGTGTGTGTGTGTGTGTTCTCAATGTCCAATAGTAGGGGACTAATTATATAAATGTATAACATTCAAATAATGGTTATTATAAGCCTATTTTGAAAAGGATGAACTGATATGAAATGTTATCTAAAATAGATTAAGTGACAAAAAGCTAGTTGTTCGGTGTAACATATAATATCAATCCACTCATTAAATATATACACACATATGTATATACATTTATATACATAGATATTTAGTTATGGACAAAAGATCTGAAGGGATATCCAACAGATATACAAACTTCCCTAACCTGCTGCCTCCCAAGTCCCTGTATTTCAAATGGACTAAAAATACTAATTAACATCAAGCCTGGCACAAGCCAACTATAGTGAAACTTTGCAAGAATTCAGGGGTCCCTAATGTGGGAAATATATGGACATTCACATATTTAGAGATTATTAAGAAAGCCATAGTCATAATTCCCAATTCGTATAGTTCCCCATAGTCCTTGATACCTGGATCAATTGACAGCATACCAAACAGTATACTAGCTATAGCCTAAGTTTGTCCAAATGAAAAAGCAATGAGCTTAGGGAAAAGACTGAGGAAATATGTGAGGAGTGGAAACAGTTGGGCTAGGGACAAAATGGCATAATCATTTCTCCGCCTTCATCAATCTATTAGAGATAAGCTCTGCCTACAGAACGTAGGGACAAACCGTATTATTTTCTAACTTTTTACTTGACTTCTCAAAGGGAAAGAAGAAATATTGTACCTAAAGCCTGGAATTTATTACCCTGCAAATGTTTATGGCTTTTGCCACACCAAATTTCAGCAGTTGAAATGCATCTCAATATATTTTAAAGATGACTTTACTTAGGTGACAGCTTATATGTGTTACTCCTGAATTAGCCTCCTCAAGAGTAGAAAAATAGCATTATTTAAATAGATCACCTTATTTTGATTACAGTTTTGATGGACTGAACATTACTGTAGGAGAGGAGACTGGACTAGGTTAGTCGTGTAGGGCTGGGGGGTATATACTTCACTCTTCTCTTAATTTTAAGTGTTTTTGGATTATTTTGGAGAATATATATATATATATATATATATATATATATATATATACACACACACATGATATCACTTCACACTTGCTAGAATAAATATAACCCAAATGACTGACAATTGGCAAGGATGTGGAGCGCTGGAACTTTCATACGTTGCAGGTGGGACTCTAAATGATGCAGTCATTTTTGGAAAACAGTTTGGCAGTTTCTTAAAATGCTAAACATAGGTTTACCATGTAAGCCAGCAATTCCACTCCTAGCTGTATGCCCAAGAGAAATGAAAATATAAATCCACTCAAAAACGTATATATGAATGTTTATAGCAGCATTATTCATAATAACCAAAAAGGGAAAAACAATTCAAATTTCCATCAGCTGGTAAATATATATATTACATATATAATATATATATAATATACATTAAATATATATTATATATATACATATACATACACACACACCTATATATAAAACATCATGTACTTTTATGATGGAATACATTTCATCAATAACAAGGAATGAAGTATTATACATGCTACAACATGATGACCTGTGAAATGTTATGCTAAGTGAAAGAAGCCAGTCACAAAAGGCCACATACGGTATGAATCCATTTATATGACGTGCCCAGAATAGAAGAATGTATAGAAATTGAAAATAAATTAGTGGTTTCCTGGGAAGTGAGGTTGGGGAAAGAAGAACAAATGAGAAGGGACTGCTAACTAGTAAACGATTTCTTTGAGGGGAGAGGGTGAAAATCTTCTACCTTAGATTGTGGTGATGGTGGCATCCGTCTATAAATTTACTAGAGATAATTTACTTGAACATGTAAAATGAGTGAATTTTGTGATATGCAAATAATACCTTAATAAAGTTGTTTAAAAATATGGCCGGGTTACCAATGTGCAAAGGACACTGGCAAGATGTGAAGACCATGACCATTAGGGAGTTCTGAGTCAAAGGGCATTGTGCGTATGATTTTACATACAAAGTCTTTATTTTAACAGGACATGAGTATAGAGGAACATGCAATCCCTAGCTGAAAAACATTTCACTACTGTGTTTTCTTTGAAATAATTTATTGAGGCGAGAGTGATGTTGGAATGTTCACCTTGAAAGGTTGCTCTCCAGACTTTTATTTTTCCTTCATAACAAGTCTTTTTCTTCTTTTTTAAAGCAACCATAAATAAATGGAAATTTTTGACATACTGTACAACATAGACTTTTCTTTTTTAGACACTGCAGAAAATGTTTTAGATTTTATTCCCTGTGGAATTCACAAACAAACAAGAAACTTAATAAGAAAAACCTGTTCAGGCCTACCCACTCTTTTTAACTTTCTCTGAAACCCTGCTAAGATATGCCACATTTGATTTCCTTTTTATCTACCTGAGAGCAATGGTCCTCATTCGCAAGGGGAAAACTTACAAAGCTAGGAGGACAGAGTGAAGAAACTCACAGTCATCTCATTAGGGCAAGCAATGCTCACAAGGTGCCCGATTGACAGGGGTTAAAAAGCCACATGCAGTGAAACACAATGTATCCCAGAGCATAACTTTCACCAACATTGATCCCTGGACTGAAAGTTCCCTTAACAAATGATTGCAGAACATCAGAATGTGGGTGGTGGAGGGAGGTAGAGTTGGGCCTTTGTTTTACTCACTGTAATGGCAGAAATAGTGCTTTAAAAACCATTACATCAAACTAATCATTTCAAATCCAAGCTCACATTAACGATCAATCCAATTATTAATTCCAGTGTATTAAGAACATGAGCACTCAAAGAATGCTTGGACTGGTAATCTTGTATTTTTAAGAGCTTTATTGAGGTAAAATTTGCATATCATAAAACACATTTATTTTAAGTGTACAATTCAGATTTGGGGTAAATTTATAGAGTCGTGCAACCATCACCACAATCTAATTTTCTCTGCAGAGAATATGCTTAGAATCTGAAAAGCTGAAAGAAATTGAAGAAAGGATTTACAGAAGGTGAAATGACTTGTTAATAGTAAAAATATATTGAGTTCAATAATTTCTTTAAAAATTTTTTAACGACTTATGTTCAAAATTCCTATACTTTTTAAGTTATAGTTTCCATACTACTTATTTTAAAACTGAGGGCTACTATTATTGCTTATTTCAGGATATTGCCAGAAATAACAATAAGTAAGCTATTTTGTTACTACCTATGTTTGTTTCTGAAAATAAAAATTTTGATGCATGAATTCTTAAAACAAAAAAAAAATTGAGGTGTTTGGATTCTACCCTAAAAACAGTTGAAAAAAGAATAACCTCTTGAGGAGTACTGAGTGATTTGGCTGCTTCTAATAATAAGGTCTTCCTTTAAAGAAAATGAAAAACAGATTCATAAAAGTAATCAAGCCAAGTTGTTGGCCAGAATGGTAATTATTCCCATAAATGATAATAATGGAAACTGTGATAAAGAAGAAACAAACAGGTTCTGTTTTTCTTGATCTGTATTGACTGGGTGTGGAATGGAATGTGCCTTTCTCCCGAATTCCCTGGTTACGTGCTTCATTAAACACAAAACCTATGTGTTTTTCCACTCTCACCCCCCAGCTACCTCACAAAGCGAAAATGCTTTCAATCTAAATACAGCAACACCAGGTCTAGACAATAAACATTGAAGTTGGCTGTAAATACAGTGCCTACAGCCACCAACTGTGTGTGTAACTGACAATGATGCTAGAAGCAGACTTTGGGCCACCAAGGCAACTGTCAAAATCATTTCATTTCAAGGTTATCTATGGTGGCCAAGAAAATTACCAAGTCATGGCCATGTTCCAGGTCATTCCAGATAATTAAGGAAAGGGAGATTAGCCCTTAATTATTCCATACAACATTCAACACTGCCCAAATTACCTAGATAAGAGCACAGTGTTAAGCTTCATATAGTCTGAGTGGATACAAGAGATAGTTTATTCATTCATTCATTTATTCAATCAGTCAGCTGATATTTACTAAGTTTTTATAGGGACCAGGAATTTGGCCTCATAGAATTTAGAGAGAGTGTATCTTTTTATTTGATCCAACATATGAAGATCTCAGAAAGAATTTCTTCTGAATAAGTGTCCCTGTAATAATATATGTTTAATAATTATAAATGTCCCTGTAACAACATACATTTAATAATTGTAAATGTATGATTACTTTTAAGTAAATGTGCTGAGCTTATGCTACAGTATAAATAAGTCTATTGATTAGATTTCATCCAAATCTGACATACTTTGTCCATTATCATTTTCCCCTAAAGACATATAATTATTTCAGTCAATTTCAAACAGCCCTAACTTTTCAAACAGTGATACGTTGTTGTTTTTTTCTAGGTGCTCGCAGATTTACTTCAGGAGGTTGGGAAGAAAAACCCTTCGGATTTCTTTTAACATTTCTGGACTTAAGAAATGAAACAAGAAGAGCAAAATCCATTCCAAGGATCATAAGGATGAGTAACTGTAATGAGATGACAAAAACGTTCCCGGCACTGTCTCTTGCACACACTACATGTACCTTCATAACAGAACTTTTCGTCTGGCTTAAAGACACCTGGCCAGCTCGTCCATAGGGCACAGTTATCGCTACAAGGACAATGTATGAAATTCACGTGATGCCACAATATGAGCTATGTGCCTCTGAGTGACTGATGGGAACAGAGCCTGTATCTCTAACATAAGCCTTAAGGAAACAGGAGAAGCAGTTCAGATTGGAATTTACGTGCAGTCAGGGAAACGAAACCAAGCGCATGCAAATGTACTACCCCAAGGTCATAGAGGAAGCCAGTGTGCAGACCAAGTTCATCCGTCCTCAACTTACTATTTAAACTACTAAATGCCGCCATCTGTGTGGAAAGCCTCACACTGAGTTTCTGGGGAAATGTTTTCTTTACCAGATGGTCCTCTTTGTAGTTTTATAGAGATTTAAAAATCCTATTACAGTATCTTTTATTGGGTTTTATGATATTTGTGTAACTTATTTATAGGCCCGTATCTGAAAACAATTTGTGGGTTTGGATGTCATTAATGAAAAGGTTTATATTCTTAATAATAAACACAACAACAGGCATATTTTATTACACTATTGTTCTTAGGTTTTACTATAATACATGTTGACAAAAAACATAGTTGCACTTAAAAAAAAAACAAAAGCTAAAATTTTTAGAAATCCATCATATTTTGGTTCATAGGTGCATAGAAATATAAACAAAATACAGTTCCCAATTAAACATGTTTCATTAATCACTGCACGGTGTTAACACTGAAGTCCATTCTTTGCTATTTTCAAGACCCATCAAACTGCTAAAAATGACTCAAAATCAGAATAGCTGATAAAAAAAAAAAAGCCCCTACTTTGATTTCCAGCAGCCTGCAGTTTCTCTTAAGGCCATATGCTCCACATGGAAAGCATCAGCCCTCTCGTGGCATTTGGGCATGTGAGATGTGTTCCGTCTGCTTGTCTCTGCCAGGTTGGAAGCAGTTTTCCTGTTTCCTATCCACCCTCCCATTCTTACATCCCCATCCCAAAACCCACTCAACCCTGGCAAAAACCTTTCAATGCAAATGCACATTTCTGGAGGCCGCTCTAATTAGCAGACATTCTGGACCGAAAATTTCCACATATTATCCACTTTCGTCTCCCACCCTTCCCCTCCATTATCTGTGCGACCAAAATGCCTGCTGGGAAATTCTCAAGACGAAGCATTAGAGGTCAATCAGCTTCATTTGTAACCCACCAATGAGAAGCAAGACTCTATGTTCCCCTCTGCATGCCTGTGATTTCACTAAATAATAGAAAAAGAAATCCAGTGCACAAAAGGATCAAAATGCCTATGGAAGCTCATTGTCAAGTTACTGTCTGGAGCATTCAAATTGCCTGTTGCTAAGGTCACAGTCGTGAGATGTCGTAAGACTTGCAGGGAAAAGAATTCTGAAAAGAGGATACCAGGGATATTTTGCTTAAAATGTACTCACACAGACAGGCTTTCTTTTCTTTTTTTTCTTTTTTCTTTCTGTTGCAAAGATGCAGCTACATTTGTTGAGTACAACAATTACTCTAAAAGCTTGTGAATTAAAGTACAATAATGGAATGCATCAAATAATTTTCTCTGGCACTGGACTACAGCAGATGCTCAAAATAACTCAAATTTAAACAGGAGCAAGCCAGGACTTAGAATGAAATTCCACTGAGTTTCAGAACTCAAAAGCAGAAGCTACTAGTTCCTTTAATGGCAGCCACTATTAATTGCAGCTAAATAATTAAGAATGAGAAATTTAAAAGACATGGACACTTATACAAGACTGAGATACTTGTGATCCTGGTTTACAAATCCTCACATCTTCATTTTGTGATCAGCAGCCTATAAAATTTTCTTTCCTTTCCCTGGAAAATAAGACTTGTTTGGCAAGGCCAAGGATATGTGATGATATAATGCTAAGATATTTTACATCCTTATTCAATTTCATCCACTTGAATGAGATGCAGTGTCATCCCAATGAATATAAAGTCCTTATGGAAAACTGAGAAGGAATTAAACATCTAAGAATTTCAAAACATAATGCAGATCAGAAAAGGAATGGTCCATAAATTGCAATCAATGTCAAGATGCAATTTTTCATGACCAATGACCAAACATTAGATATAAATAATTCATACATTTTGAAGATAAGATTTAATTAAGGGGAATTATTGTCATTCCACTAATATTTTCATGTGACCTTTTATTTCAATACTTTCAAATGGAAAATTATTACTAGGGTAATGTACAGATGTGAGATCGAAAGGAGTGTTTTGGAATCCATGGAGGTCGCCAAAGCTGTGGAAGCCTGCTAAGGTGTGTTTCATTAATATTCTTCATGTGCCAACACCAAATGAGTGAAGCGCAGACATAAAGTGGTACCATGTTGAAAAATCCCAGATAGGAGTGGGGCAACTGAACATTGTAACATAATAGTCCATCATCACATAGCTGTCCATTATCTTACATTATAAGAGATTGCAATATTGAGGACTATTGGATGTTTTTAAGGAGAAAATCATATTCCTAAGATGCAGGGTAAGCCCGCTTTCCAGTTAATTCCATCTCATTGTGGTTATTTTGTAATCTACATCTCAGTAATTACAATCTCCCTGCCTTTAGAACGTCATACTTTTTGTGCCACTAATATATCTATTTGAACTTGGAGCCTAACTGCGCAAAAGATAGGCTGTCCAGGGTTGTGCATGGAATACTGTACCTTTAAAAGTAGTAACTAAGAAACTTGCAGAGTACAACAGAGTAATAATTGCTCTTTTAGCAAATTGGTTTATTGTTATGTATTTTCTTCCCTTTCTCTTGAAAAGAAAATGGTCCTAGGGTTTATAGGAAAAGAAGCACTCAGTTTATTGGCAGCTGGATGGGAGGGGGAAGAATTTATAGGATATGATAATAAACGGTTAACCCTCAAAAATATTCTCAAGGCAGATAATTGATTAATACTCCACAAATACACCAAACTGAATTAGTAAAGATAAGTCTTTATATTATTTTTTAAAAGGATACATTGATGAAATTTTTGAAGACCTTTTTCTAGAAATATGACTTAAGCAAGAATCTTGTAAATATTAAGAGATTGAGAACATCAATTGTAAAACATTTTAGTCCAATCTTACCTGACTTTGTCATGCTGGACAGTAAAAAATTATTGAAAGCAAAATTACTATATAAGTATATGAACTTTACCTTTATCATTTTTTACTAAACAACACCATATAAATATTAGATAAAAGGGAGAAAATGATTATTAAATGTGACCATTCTCCCATGGCAAGTCATCTGAAATTTCACAATGATATTCATTATAATGTTTCCTTACTCAGACAAATATTAGTCTTTTAAGTCTTGGAATGTCCTCTAGATCATGCACGTCCAAGGTTTATTGTTTGTTTTGGTTTGTTTTTTCATTCTAGGGCAATGCGCCCTTACTGACACCTTAACTGTGATTCCACGACCTGTAGAAATTCTTCCTTCTGTCGTGCAGTGTGGACCAGCACCCAAAGAAGGGATTCATCCCAAGATCCCCACGAAGGCCAGCAGAAACACAGCCGCAGACCAGGCTGGGGACTGGTGTGAGAAAGATCTTGTTTGAATGAGATTTTCCAAATGACATAGCACCAGAATAATTCCACTGGACTGCCTAAAACAGGAAACGCATGCTTTGGAATACAACTGTCAGGCTACAAACAACATGTCTCAAGAAAATAGTTTCATTCATGTTAGGAGAAAAAAAATATCCTCTTTGCTTGATTCCGTGTAAGGGAGGGATATTTCTCAGAATGAGGTAGCTCTAACAGTGGTACTCATTAACTCAAAATACACCTCGACATGCAGAATTTCATTGCTTTAGAAAAAGAGAAAGATTTCAAAGAACACCTATGCCTTCCTACCTGTTACTTCCCTTTCACTCATGATGCTCTTATCTTCTTTTATCATGCATTTTAAAACTTATTCATAAACTTTCATATTTAAGCAACTTCTTTAGGATTTTTATCTAACAATAAAAAAAAGAATTTTTATCTTACCAGTTTTCACCATAGGACCACCTCAGCTAAATTGAGTGGCTTTATTATGAAGCAGTGTGTAGCAATCACTTCAGTGGTAACAAATACGAATGTCTGCATAGCAACAGCAAGGCTTGGTGAGCTAAGCTTTTAAGCATTCATTATTTATTAGCCATGTCATGACACTTGGGCATAGAAATTTCAAAGATATACACACCCCTCTCTCTTGGGTTCTGTGCTTAGCTTAAAAATGATTCGTATATCTAAGCTCCTGCAGCGTGAGATCCACAAGTCTGATTTCTAATGAAACATTTTCTGACACTCTAGTGCTATTCAAAGCCTTGGATATTTTTACCCTAAAGAATTTTATCTTGGGAGAAGTAGGGAAGTGGAATATTGATGAAGCATACAAAAGTGCCTTCATGGCAATGTGTTTTCCTTCTGAGATATTCCAGACCCACATTAAAAAGAAAGGCCAGGCACCTATCATGGATACAGTAAACTTTGGACCATTCCTCTTTTAGGGTAGCTGATACTAGATAGTTACTGTGAGAAACAAAATTTTTATCACTTCATTTAGAATTTTACATTGTCACAAATAAAAGTGGCCACTGAGAACCATTTTCCTTTGCTTTTCTTAAAGAAAAATCATCTGTGATGCTTTTTCAAAAGTAACTTTTGAAAGTACAGGAAAGCATAAGAAGCAGAAAAATAATTACCCATAATTTTATTTTCCAAAGAAAATCACTGATGACATTTAAGTATATTTTATAGGCTTTTTCTTATAAATTTTTAAAAGGTTAATCGTACAGCATATGTAATTTTGTATCATGCTTTCTTGCACATAACATTATATCATGTGCTTTTTAACATCATTAAAAAAAAATCCCTGAAAAAGACTACCTGCTATCCCATAAATGGATGCATCATAATTTATTAATCACACTCTTATTATTGAACATTTAGATCATTTATAATTTTTTCAAGTGTTAATCTCTAGTAAACATCTTTAGATATAAAACCATGACAGATTCTCAATTTATTTCTTTATGATAGATAGTTTTGCAAAATTTTAATTATTGGATTAAAGTTATGATCTTTAAAGCTCTTCACATATTTTGTCAAATTGCTTTTCAGGAAACTTACACCTACAATTTAATTTCTCTCAAGCTGGGTACGAAAATAAACATTTCACTTTCCATCATCTAAATTGGGTTATCTTATTAAAAAAATATATTTGCTAATCTGATAAGTGAAAAGAATATCTATCCAAAAGACATTTGTTCTCTGAAAATTGCTCTTTAGATTCAAAGCAATTTAGTAGAAGTTCCAATAGAGCTTTTCAGGGTACTTAAGGAACTTATTCTTTAGTGTATATGAAAGAGTAAAGAGCAAAGAGCATAAATATTTTAGAAGAAGAAAGTTAACAAAGGAGTTTCCTCTTTATTTGCTATCAGCACTTGTTTTGAACCTCAGGCAATTAAGAAAATGTGGAAGTAGTACAAAGACAGACAAATTTACCAGTGTGATACACAGTCTAGAAATAGGCCCACTGACATTTGGAAATTTGATTCAGGAAAGGGATACAAGGCAGATCAGCAAGTAAAGGAGAACTTTCTCATTAAATGGAGCGAGATAAATAATCACACATATATTAAAAATTAAAAAAAGAATCCTATGTCTTCCCAAATACAAAAATCACTTCCAAATGGATTTGGATTTAAGTGACAAATATAAATCTTTGAAACTTTTAGTGTTATTAGCAAATACCTGACTTGGAGAAGGGCAAAGATTTTTCGAACAACACTCAGAAAGCATTCGCTAGACATAAGAAACTCCTGAAAAAAGAATGATGGATTTAAACATGGGGTAAACATCTGTAAAATGGGGTAATATGGTATCTAGTTCCTTGGATTCTTCTGAGAATTAAAAGAGTTAATTCATGTAATACATTCAGAAAAATTACTTGCCATTTAGTAAGTATTCAATAATTATTAGCTCATATGGATGGTTTATATGCTTTGAATAGAAAATCAAGTTATCCTTATTATTTTTTGTGTGATTTTATGGATTGGCTTTAAGTTGTCCCCATCTCGTCCCCACTGAGGCATAAGGCACTCATGAAAAATTATGCTTAATTTTGATATACTGGTTATTATCAATATATTTCAACTGTTCATGATGTAAAAGGTTATTTTAGCGCATGCTCTGAGAAGCAGGCTTAAACATTCAACTAATTTGTCAGGTATATTTGTTTTCATTATTCTTTACTCTCTCACTGATTTATGATGTCTACTTTATAGAATATATAATTTTGTCTCTTGATTTTGTATTAGTACCACATTAATTTACTCTTCTTAGCTCTCTGTTATTTGAAGGTGAGTTTTGTTTTACAAAATTGTCAGAAATTCTTATATATCTTGCATCATTTTCATATTTATGAATCATAATTTTAATTTTGGAGGCCACTTCATTTTTACAAGCTTTGTTCCCAACATCCACCAAATAAAAGCTCCAAAAGTCAGCTAGTCATGTAACTATAAAACCAATTTCACCCACATTAGTCATTCAGTTACAAGCAAACCTGAGTCAGGCCTCTCTACCTCTAAAGGCAGTTGAAAATATATATGAGGCGTGATCAAAATATACCGCAAAAGCTGCTACCGAGTGCCATCCAATGGAAAGGCAGAGATCTTCAATACAGGAAGCGGAATGTGGAACCTTAGTAACAGTGTGTGACAAGTTTCAACTTGTTCGGTGCAGTCAGGTGTGAGCTACCTTTGAGAGAAGAAGTGTTTTAAAGTGTGCCATAAATCATCATCCATCATGACAACATTCAGTGTCACATATCGCTCCTGGTATGACAATTTCTGTCAAATAAAAACATTACAGTGTGTCCTCATCCACCTTATTCACTGATCTGGCACCGTGCGACTTCTGGCTCTTCCCCAAAGTCAAAATGATTCAGGACATGGAGGCAGCCACAACAGTGCAACTAAAGACACTCATGGACGAGGACTTCTAGAACTGCTTCAGAAAGTGGCAAGAACGATGGGATAAGTGTGTTCAAACTGAGGAGGAGTATTTTGAGGGGGATTAATGGCAATGTATCTTTTACTGTAATAAATTTTTTAAATGTAAATATTCACCATACTTTTTGATCACACCTCGTATTTGACAAGTACAATCTGGACATTTTCTGCAAAAAGTCATCTTATTATTTTGCACAAAAAGAAAACTTTTACATGATTGTTAAACATTAGTTTGTGAGTTTTAAAATTATAACATAAGCCCCAAATCATGACTATAGAAACCACTTAATATGTGGTGTTCTCTTGGAGCTATGCTCACTGCTAGAAACAAAAACCTGTTATAATACTTCCTTTTCAGCAATACATTATGCAGAACAATGAGAGTGTACCTACAATAAATATGCTTGGATGTGCCGCTTCCTGAGATATTTATTATAAGGTACAGTTTATAGTCTGAAGAGTTTCAATAAGTTTTTTTGAGATAGATGTTAACAGACATAAAAACCGGTATGTTGTGAAATCCATATAACTGAGATTTTTTTTAAAAGGCAATATTCATTCAAAATCTTTGATGGTCTGATTACCAAGCCAACATGCCTAAGAGACAGAAAGAAGTGGAAGTTAGCCCGGTGAAGCTGAGACATGTGCACATGATAGAGAAAAGCTCTCAGAAATGTTAAACCGAAGTTGTCAACCTGATCCACTGCATTCTGTTTTTCCCTTATTTTTATTAGGTTTGGGTACATCTTGCCTCTGGAAAGTGTCATAATCTATTTTAAGCACCTAAATAAAATAAGGACCTAAAAAATTTCACATAGCTGGGACTTCCTGCTGAAGGTCTCGCTGTGACAGGGATCTCAAAATGTGATCATTGCACAGTGTAGTGAAAAGCACCAGACTAAAACTTAGGAGACCTGGTCTCTAGTTCAGCCTCTGCCCTTAATTCCCTGGGTGACTTCAGTCACTTTTTGTAACTTCTCTGACTTCATTATCCTCATGCTTAAAATTAAGGGTCTGAAATAGCTGCTGTCAATCTTACAGGGCTGTTAAACATGGAAAGTGCTTAGAACATTCAGTCCTTAAAGAAAACACTATATATTATTATTTCCATCACTGAAAGGTAGAATTCTATTGTTCAGAGCACTGTCAGCATCTCCAGCTACCCTCAGCTTTTCGTTTTATTCTAATAGAACTATCCATTATTTTCAGTCATTGTGATCCTTGTCAACCCTTTGAAATCAGAGTGGCTTAAGGACCCTTCAACATGAGCAAGAGGCACAATAAATCTTTCTTGCCCACACCATAGCTGGACACACACTGTAGGGCAATGTAAGGAAAAATGAGTGTCTAATCAGGGGGATCCTAACAGTCCCTGAGACCTGTTAATATGTTCAGTATTTTTCTAGAAAAATCCTATCCATAATACCTCAATTGTACCTCTCATTTGTATTATTCCTTCCCCCTCCACCACCACCAATTCTGGGGTGAAAACAAAGCAGTTCAAAATCTTAGGAAGTTCCTCCTTTTCCATGAATCCATTGTTTTAAATCTATGTATTAAATTATTTCACAACAGATATTTTATTTGGTAAGACAATGCAGATTGTTAGAGAAGGCAGAAGTTAACATGTGCTGAAAGGAAGTCAGCCAACAAGACTTCCTCCTAATGAGTCTCAAATTTGGGACTTCTTTTTATATAAACTGAGTACAGGTTGATGCTTATGTTCTCCTAATCTAGTAGAAATAGGGATTTATAAGGGAGAGGAGAGAAGGAGGGTGTTAGATGTGCAGTCTGTATCAATCAGAATTTTTAAAATCCAATTTAATTTGGTGGCTTAATTATTCCTGAGATCTGGCAATTTTGACAACCTGCTGAAAGATGTCACATGCAAATGGCGGATCCGGAGACAAGACACGGTTTGAGACTTCTAACTAGAAAATGATGGTAAAGTGAGAACAGATGACATTTTCTGGAAGAATTAAGAAACAGAAGTGGAACTTCAGACTTTTATTTCTAATGAAGGCATTTTTGACTAGAGATGTAAACAGGTTCATTCTCTCCTGGATTCACTGTTGTTTCAACTGCTAATTAAGATATTTCATTAGCTAATCTCAGTACTGTGAAGCAAAGAGGGGAAAAAGCCAAAAGAAAGCTGTGGAAATGAACACTTTCTCAAGCAACGGGGCTTTATAAATGCTGAAGAAGTATTTACAACTCCACAGTCTGGAAGCAAATACAGTTTCCAGAGTCTCTTAAGGGTTTTCATGGGGTACTTTTTCACCAAGCAAGAAAAGGTTTCCTTGCCAGTGATCAAGTGGGAGACCTAGTCAGACTCATTAGCCTGCTAACCACTGTTTAGCGCTGGACAAAATGACCCGCTAAATTAGAAGCACTCAGATTTCATCAGTAATGAAATGCTATGTAAGGGATTAATGATCTATTGTTTTCTGACTTGGAGCAGCAAAACACTCTGACTCTATTACAAATAAAATTGTAATTAGCATAGTTTGAACTCAGTGAGGCTCACCAGGTTTTAAAGTAAGTGGAATACTGAAAATACACATCCTCTTTTACTTAATAATATTTAATTTATTTCTATTTTTCTTATAAAAGTATATAGACCCTTTGTGAAAAGTTTGGAAAATGCAACTATGGGCAAAACATAAAATAAAAATGATCAACAACCCTAACACACAATAATAAGATCATCTGAGGCAGTATGCATAATTGTAATGCAGTATATATACATCATTACGAAGGTGGAAAAACTTCAAATATAAGAAAATTATATCTAAATAAATGGATTGCCTTTTAGCAATAAAGCTGCTTTCTAATGGTGGGGGGAGTGGCTAGCTTAAAAAGAGGACATTTTTATTAAAATAAAATTCTCTTACAATTTATAGAAATAACTATAATCATAATTACACATATTTGAATAAAAATGTACTTCTAAAAATATTGTTTGATACCAGAGAAAGAGTTTGCATTCTCAGTTGCTTGTGTAACATTCTGTGAAGAATTTTTTTTACCTACTTCACTTTCTGTGTTTTTTGTTGAATCTAATCCATTACTAAAATGCAAGATTTATTCCAATTTCCTTATTCCTTCCACCAGTACCAAAATCACACAGCACTACCTGTTAGCAGAATTACCACAGGGATTATGTAATCTGACCAGTGTAGCTAATGACAAACTTTAGAGACCTATCCCTCGTAAGACTGACACATTGCCATTTGATAAAACATCAACTTTTTTATGAAAAACACAATCGCAACTAGGAATCAAGAAGGAAGGGCCTCAACATCAGTTTTAACTGAATGTTTTCCCTTTCTTTTTTGTCTTTGTACCTGGCAGAAGCAAGTAGGAAAAAACTTCTTGATTCTATTACAGAAACAGTCACAAACTTTCACTGGGACACTTCATTAGATTTACTGACAAGAGAGAAGGCAGGCAGCACAGAGAGACAGGACAAAAAGAAAAATAGTCATGCCATCCAAAGGCCAGTCACAAACCAGCAACATTATCTTGGTACAGTTGCCAGTTTGGTAGGGTATGTTCAAAAGTGAATTATTTCAGAATTTGAAGGAGCACGGTTTCCCCACCACAGGCATGGATCTGTGTACCCATGCACTGCTGGCGCTCACACCCCCCTCACATGGTCCGCACACCTAGGTTAGTTAGATCAGACTCCAGCTGTACTTCTATTCCTATCATCTGTTTCCACCCTCAGAACACTTCTGACACCAAATATGTGGGTTTTTCCCACACCAATAACCAGTTCTCTAACTCTCCGGACACCAACTGGGTGTCCTGGGATTCAACTCAGTTCTGACACTAACTAGTCCCAAGAGTTAAAGTCAGATCCCTCAAGTTCAAGGGATCAGTCCCGTGGGACTGTCCCCCCTCTTCAGACACCTATGGCAAGTCACCTACGAATGGAAGAGATGCATAGGGCAAGGTGTGGGGATGAGGAGCTTCCATGCCCTCTCTGGGCCACCATCATCCCAGCACCTAAATGTGTTCGCCAACCTGGAAGCTCCCTGAACCTCATTGCTTAGGATTTTTATGGAGGTTCCCTTATGTAGGCATTATTAATTAAATCATCGGCCATTGGTGATTAACTCTATCTCCAGGCCCTCTCTCCTCCCTGGAGGTCGAGGGTTGGGCTGAAAGTTCCAACCCTCTAATCATGCTTTGGTCTTCCTGGTGACAAGCCCCCTCTGAAGCTGTGTAGGGGATTACAAACAGTCACCTCATTAGCATAAATTCAGGTATGGTTAAAAGAGGGTGACTTTGAATAATGAAAGATACTGCTCCTCCAGGGCCTTCTGGGTGACCCAGGTCCTTGGAAGGGGCCACAAGTTTGGGGAGGTGGGTGGCAAGCTTAGATTTCTGAACTCCAGGCCAGGTCAGTTTACACTGTGATTCTTGCTCAGAGGAACAGGCTGGAATGTAGACTGGAAGGTCAATTTCACAAGGGTAGGGATCTCTGGGGTTTTTTTTTCCACTGAAGTATTCCAACGCACGTGATACACACTCAAATCATGTTTACTGAATGAATGGCTTTCCTTAACTCACAAGAGACCAATTATAGAAACCAAAATTCAACTGTTAAAAATTAGTAATCATATTACATATCATTTATCATATCACAAAATCATATTTATCATATTACAAAAAAAAGAACATATTCATTATGGAAAATTAGGAAATAGAGATAACTGAAAAGAAGAATTTTAAAAACCCATACGAATAACCCCGCTATGCAGCCATAACCGCTGGGGAACTTCTAATACACATGTACATTACATTAACTATTTTTCTATGTGTGTGGTATATATTTTTAAAAATAAAAAATGTATTATACCATGTTGCTGCACTATAAAGTGATTGTTTTACTTGAAACTATATTATTTTTAGCTTATCATGTGAAAATAACATTTACAGTTTTCATAATTATTTAACAGTAAATAGGATTCTATTTTGGGGATATACCAAAATGCATATAATTAATTCCCTTTTGTTATATATTTATAGTGACAGAAACACTGTAATAAACATTTTCATAGAAAAAAATTATCATAGATTAGTTGTTTCCTTAAATACATTTTAAAATTTGAAATTAATAAATCCATAAAAATACACATTTTTGAGGCTTTTGGAAGTAAGGGCGAACTGCTTCTCATAAAGATTGTGTCAATTTATAATCCTGTTAGCAATGTGATAGTGAATAAATCCTCAAGCACCAGATATAATCTCTTTTCTTGTCAAAGCAATTAGCTAAAAATGGTATTACAAACAAAATAAAATTAGTATTAACATGGCATCCTGTCATTGTTTTTGATTAATGTATTACCTTTGCTATTGGGAGAAACTAGAGTTGAAATTGGGGAGCAAACTCCCCTCTAGACAGGGGTTGGGGGCAAGCTGTTTCTTTAGGCTCTCCTTTGATATTTGACATTCTCTAATACTTCTCAGTCTCCACGTATTTCTTCCAGACATTTTATCACACTGATAGCTATACATTTATATCACATTAAATTAAACATCAGTTGCTTTTCTATCTAGTGCTTCCAGTTTTTTTATCTGGGAGATTTGCTACCTTCTAAGGGGACATTTACCAATGTAATGATCTTATCTGCTATGTTAAATTATAAAGTTAAATTGCATATTTAGCTGTCAGTGGATAGGCTTATTTCCCTGAGTTTCAAGTTTCTGAGAAATTCACTCTTATCTCTAAATGACCTGCAGTACAAGAATAGTGTGGTTGCATGGATTGCTGAAGACCTGGTAGGAAATGAAAGAGTCATGTAACAAACAGAACCGGAACACAGAATATCAGAACTGGAAACACCCTGGAAATTCCCGACTCAATGACTTTCACATTAAACAGAGGGAACATAAGGTCAGGAAGACAAATTTTCAAAGCCCATGATAATGTTTGTTTGCAGGCCAGGTGTTTACTTAGGTTAAAATACAATAAATACCACACTACTTAGGAAAATATCAAGAGACTATTTTATTTTTCACTGTGTTCCTCCAAGTGTAGGAAACATATTTCCTAAAATGGATCACAAGAAGTACCTGTGACAAATCCAGACTCTTGTCCCCACACCAGAGTCAGCTGAGAATCTGTGACTGTGAAATCCAGGAATCAGCATTATTAGCAAGCTATACAAACGACTCTTGGGCAAAATCAAACTTGAGAACCAATGCTTCAGCCAAAGGAAAAGCATCGCTAGGGAAAGGGTACTTCGCTTTCTTAAACTTTGGAGAGTGTCCAGTTGAAAGATACTCTTGACTTCCTGAAGGAGAAGTTAAAATCCCAAAACACAATGAGATCCGGAAGTCAAAAAAAAAAAAAAAAAACCCAGACACCAGACAGATTTCCTACTTTCATCCAAATGCCACCAAAGAGAGTTTTTGTTCATAGTGTGTATTTCTTTTCTTTGAACTGTACTAAAGGAGTGGCTATGAGAAGTATATAGAAGCACTTTTTCCCTTCTGGTCTATAGACCACCGGAAACAGATGTATGTCAAAGAATGTACTCAACAATGACATCTATTTTTTCAAACACAAGATGGATAGAAATGTTGAAGTATGGAAAAATCAATTCTTGGCCAGGAAATGAGGAAAAAGGAACTCTTGTACTTGGCTGGTGGAAGTGTTTATCGGTGTACTCACCATGGAAAGCTACTTAGCAGTACCTAGAAAAATTGAAAATGTGTTCCTTTTGCCTTGGACATCCCATGACCAGGTACATTTTCTAAATAAACTCTTCTTAATATGAACAAGTAGACCTAACAATAATTTTTGTTGAATGGGGCACAGAATGGTGCTTTATATATCGCTCTTTTAATAATCGCAACAACCCAAAAGATGGATGGGTTTCATTGCAGATGAGTTTCTGCAAGGGTGAGTAGCTTGCTAAAATTACATGGTTAGCACATGGTGAGTCGGGGTCTAACCCAGGCAGGCTGACTCCAGAGCCTACACTGAACACCTAGTCAAGACTGCTTTCAATGCTATTGTTATTGGTAATGAATGGCATCCCCTCCATACTTCATATATTGATGTCCTAACTTCAGTACGCCTCACAATTTATTTAGAGATCTGGTCTTTAAAGAAATAATTAAGGTTAAATGATGTCAGATGGATGGACCCTGATGTGATATGACTGGTGTCCTTATAAGAAAAAGAAGAGACACCCGAGATGCATGTGCCCAGAGAAAAGGCCACATGAGAACACAAAAAGAAGCAGCCATCTGCAAGCCAAGAAGAAAGATTAGAAGAAACCAAACATGCTGACACTTTGATCTTGGAATTCCAGCCTCTAGAGCTGTAAGAAAATTAATTCCTGCTATTTAAGCCATCCAGCAACAAACAGAACCAATACACAGAATATCAGAACTGGAAAGTCCCTAGAAATTCCCAACTCAATAATTAGTTTTTGTAGCCCTAGCAAATGAATGCAGATACTTACAAAGGTACACGTAGTCACATTATTAGTGATAATCAATTACTAGAAACCAATTCAATAACCATTTATAGAAGGAGCAAATAAAATATTGATATGATGTAACCATGGAAGGATGCTAAACAGAATGAATTCGATCTTTATGCATTGATATGGATAGATCTCAAAAACCATGTTAAGTGAAAACAAAGTGAAGAATGACATGTAAAGTATGAAACCATTTATGTGAATTTAAAATACCTGAAAATGCAACATGTATAAGTTAATATAAACTTCTGATGTGGTTTTCCCACATTGTGTGGGATTGCCTCTAGAGATAAGAAGCAAATGGACCTGGGCATGGGGGACAAATGGAAGTTTGAGCTTGTCTGGCATATTAAAAGTAATATTAAAAGGTATTTAAATATAAATGAAATGTTAATATTTATCATTCTGAGCAGTGGTTATATGAGCATTCATTAATTATTCTTTCAGTTTCTCTATTTTTTATTTCTCAAAATCAAGGTAGTCTTAGAAATAGAAAATTGTAATTGGTAATAAATAAGATAGAGAAATGTAGTCTAGAAAGTCCCTAGAATTTCTAACACACATACATCTTTTTTTCTTTTTTTTAGGTGAGCCATCTTGCCACCTGTTGGCAGCTCAGTGGCAGCTCTGCTCCAGCCGGGAATCAAACCACTGTTGCTCAGAGCTCACACTCTTGAGCGAGCTCTTAACCAACTGAGCCACTTGGCCGGCCCTCAACACACATACATTTTTGTTTTGTTTTGTTTTTAGCATACCACAAGTGATTGCAACAAATTTATAAGATATTGTCCTGGGAAATAGGACTTTAGAAACATTCTGGTCACCAGAGATTTTTTATTCTGTTTTTACTGAATTGTTTATATTCGTCCATCTAAAACTGACCTTCTTTGAGAAGCGCTTTTGTCTTATACCAGCGGTTCTCAACCTTTCACAGGGGTTGCCTAAGACCATCGGAAAACACATATTTTCCGATGGTCTTAGGAACCGAGACACCGCTCCTCTATCCGTCTCCAGGCCCACATGCATATACGCCCACATATGAGTACCCGGTGATCCCTATGAAAGGGTCATTTGACCCCCAAAGGGGTCGCGACCCACAGGTTGAGAACCGCTGTCTTATACACATTTCAAAAGGCATGAAACTTTTGCCATGCATCACACTGCTGATTAAGTAGATGATTAGGAAAGTCTGTGGTGAAGTAGAACATGTATTTTTTCATGAGCTAGTTCCATGATTTACAGGGAAGTGTAATAATTGTACTAAGTAGAGGATTTTTCTTCATATCACAGGTTCCGGCCCCTGCACACACATACTCATCCAATAAGTAGGAGTAACACCACAGCTGGAAGTCACCATTTTCAAAAGCACCACTTATGAGCCATAGATGTTTTTCCTAAATGGAAAAAAGAAAGTTCTTACAACCAAATATGACTAGGATCGGTGAACCCTAACTTCCTTTCCTAATGAAAGCCTCCCTTCACATGTGGCTCAGCAGAAACGGTGGGCTTGGGAGTGAGAACAGAAGTTGCTTCAAACACCACTGCCAGATGGCTAACTAGATGACTCCAGGCATGTTACCTCACCAATTTGCACCTCAATGTTTGGCTCTAAAATACAGAAATAGTTATTATAATTCAGATCAAAGCTATATAAGGTAGTGGTTAAGAGTGTGAATCCCCGAGCAGATTTCTGGATTTGAAGTGTGACTGACAACTTTCCACCTGTGTGACATTGGGACACCACTCACCATCTCTGTCCTTGACTTTGCCCCGTCTGTAGGAAGCGGACTATGATAGCACCTACTTCATAAATTGTAGGATAAGTCAGTGGGTTAATATAGTACATACATAAGATGCTCAGAATCATGCCTGGTACATTCTTAGCATTCACTATGTGTTTCCTACTATGATTGCTATACCACAGTTATTGTAGGATTAGAAATAATACATGAAAATGTGTGGCACTTAATAGGGGTTTCAGAAGCAACACCTATTCAAGCCCCAACAAAGAGTATTTGACAGTTTGTATGAGGAAGACAGACAGAGAGGAAAGTTGGCTATGAAATGAACGCAAACAGTCGTGAATCAAAAAAGTCTTGATGAATGCTCTTTCCCAGGCCTTAAACTACATCCTCCTCTTTCCATCAGGCTTCTCCAGGTGTGTGGCATTAATTCTTTACATGCCCAAGGTTACCTTTCAGATATGGAAATGTCATCAGTCTCTGTAAAAAGAGATTCAGAGCCTCCAAAGAGAATGTAATAATCCAAGCAATCCATGTCCAAGCCATCTGGGGATTAAGGCTGAGGTGTTGGAGGCTGCTGAAAACTGATGAGCCTGCCTGGGAAGCAGTCATTTACAATGCCCCTGTGGCCTGGCAGAGTTCATGCTGCTTTCAGCAGCCCCTAATTATCTCCTGGAAGTAGCCTGAGCTCTGGGATAACCGGACTTGCAGAGAACACACAAAGAGGTGAGGGCACTAATTACCCCCAAAGGGCATTTTGGTTTCTCGTTGGTGTGGCTGAAATGCATGTCAGTCCTTATGCTGGTGTTCATCAGTGTGCCCTGCTGATCCAAAATTTTATCCCCAGATTTAAATCCATGGATCAATGGGAGATTAAAATAAATCCAGATAGAAACACAGTTGGCAGTTTCAACTTCAAGTGGAAAAAAATGTATCCTTCTTAGCTCCAAAAAGTTGTGCACACAGCCTGCTAGCAACTTAAAAATGACACTGCTAAAAATGTGAAGCCTGACTATCACCATGTAAGAACAGCAAAGTAGTTGAAACACAGACACTACAGCCAAACTATCTGCATTTGAGTCACTACATGTGAGTCCCTGGACATGTTTCTGTGGATAATTAACTTCTTAATGCCTCAGTTTACTTATCATCAATACAAGGATAGTCAACGTAGCTTGCTCATGGGATTGTCATGGGTCTTTGAGGTTAAGAAAAATAAAGCACTTAGAACACTGCCTGGCGTGTACTAAATTCTTTGTGTGCATCACCTTTTGTTACTACTACATAAACATATCTAAAACATAAACATGGCGTTTTGTTGCTGATACACTTGCTTGTCCCATATGTTACACACCCTTAATTTAATTTTATTTTTTTTTAGTGGACAGTAAAGTTTATTTTTCCAACTTGAAACTACTATTGATAAAACATCCCAAGGGTGATGATGATTGAGTTGCACACCCTTGAGGCTTCTGATGCCCAATATGGTAGTCACTAGCCACATGAGGCTACTGAGCACTTGAAATGTGGCTAGTCTGGCTTAAATAATAGCATCTTGGATATATTATGTTAAATATATTACTAAAATTAATTTTATCTGTTATTTGTTAAATGTAGCTACTAGAAAATTTAAGATTACCTGTGTAGCTTACATGGTATTTCTATCAGATAGCTGCTTCAGACCCAGAAGAGGGAAGCTGTGGATGGAGCCCGTGGGAGCAGATTCTGACCCAGGACCAGGAAGTCCTGTGTACAGAATCCAAGCCCCACCCCCAGCCCCTGGAGTCCTGCTCTCTCTTAACAGCGGGATGGGCAAGTCTACAATCTTCAGGCAATCCTCAGGTGTGTGTCTCGTCACGTGTAAAGTACAAGTGGTCATAACAATATATACCTCCCATAGTGTTATTATTGATTTAATATACATAATGCTCTTAGAAAAGTACTTGAGGCATAATAAGTGTTCCATAAATATTAGCTATGACTCTATCTATTACTATAAAGCTGATATAAAGAGGATGAGAAAGAGGATGCACTAGGAAGAAAAGGAAGCATGATGTTGCTGGGAAAAAAAAGGATCCAAAAGGCTATTTCACATATAAAGTAACTGTGACTAAGGTATTTACCCTTGGCCATGCCACCAATTAGTGACTGAGCCAGGGGTAGAACTCAGATATCATTACTCTTATCTTAGCAATCTTCCTACTATCCCATCACACCTCCACACCACCACACCCTGCCTACTTGTCTCTTCACTCACTTTTGATAATGGATTAGCTAGTGGGAAAACTGAGGAATCTCCATGCTTATAAAAAATGTTGGTTGAAATCTCCAGCACCTTTCTGCAGAGGTCTGCCTCTATAAGAGCATTAGCATCTTCCCACGAACCATTCCATCTAATGGTCTCAATCCTCTTTGTGAATCCAATATTAAAATACATGAAGACCCTAATGCAAGATATCTTACTATTCTGTCAGTCTAATCACACCAGGCCTGTGGCCTCCTGGCTGTTCCTCAAACAAGCTCCTTCCGTGGGTCTTTGTCCCTGTCTGTCCTTTTCCTGATGCCCTTCCCCTAGCCAGACTCACGAATCACTCCTTAGCTCCTCCCAGTCTTTGTTCAAATATCACCTTCTCAGTGACATCTATTTAAATTTGCAATCTGTCTCCCCCTTCCTTGCTTTATCTTTCCACATAGTAATATGATCTATTAATATACTATAAAACTTAATAAGTTGTTTATTATTTGTCCCCCTTTCCTAGAATGTGACTTCCATGAAACCAAGATTTCTAGTGCCTAGAGTAAAGGTTGGCATGTATAGATGCTTAATAAACATTTGTTGAATAAACATAGAATTGATGGGTAAATGTTGAAAACATCCTGTCTCCTGAATGCTTATTCCTAGGCGGAGAATTACGGCTTGGTGAGGTTGAATCCTGGTTTAGTCACTGACTAGCAATGGGAACCTGAGGAAGCCAGTTCACCTCGCTGACTCTCACGTCTCTCATCTGTAAACTAAGAATGACAACACTCACCTTCCAGGGTGGATTATGTAGAGTAAATGACATATTACATAGAAAGCATGCCAGGTGTAAATTAGGCTGATAAATTGTAAATAGTGATTTTCTAAGAATTTTCACCGCCTCAGCATTAAAGGATGAAGCTACTGGAAGGAAGTTCTGCCTCCTCAGCAAGGCATAATCTCCAGTGCCCCGGGGGTAAGCATGAGTCACTGGTGTTGCTCTGGCACAGAACAAACTCAGAAAATCACATCATCCTGGGTTCTAACATGTTCCTGCTAAAAAAACAGATGAGAGCAGATTGATTCATAAAACACTTCAGGTTTCTTTCCATTTTAAGGTTTGTCAAGGTCCCATCCCTCAGGATCTAAGGTTTAAGACTGGCCCGGACAGGTGAGCTGGTAATAGCACTGAGCTCACAGGGTAGAAATAACACTGAAAACTAATCTTTTCCATTTTTTCCCTCCAGACTCTTACAAATTAAAAAGGAGTCTTTCTAGACTCCTGGTTTCCAGTCCAAATTGTAAGGAGCTTGGACGTCATACATCCTGTCCTCACAAGAAGAAAAAAGCTGAACTGAAAATTCACAACTCTTCTTAGATCTAGGAGAGAATTGAAGTCAGAGGGCAAACCACCACTCCCAAAATTAGAGAGACAAACAGATGCCGAGAACCAGGAGCAGAAACGCTCACTGGAGCCAGTACTACAGGGTAAACAGTGGAAAAAGCTGCCTGGCTCAGGCTATAAGAAGAAGTCTCTAGGGAAACCCAAAGACAACAGGAGACAAAAACAAGGACTCTAGGGAAATTTTAGCCTCTGACACCTAGAGCTTCAGCAAACAGCGCCTAACTCCTAGCCAGATAGTTATAAAACCTCGTACTAAAGACCAATTCACCTCAGTTCCTTTTACCCAGTACAGAATGTCCAGATTTCAACAAGAAAATTACAAGAAAAAGCACAGTTCGAAGAGAGAGAACGAGAATCAGAGCCAAACTCTGAAATGGCAGAGATGTTGGAATTATCAGATCAGGAATTTGAAACAACTTTGATTATGATGCTAAGGTCTCAAATGGAAAAAGGAGACAACATGCAAGGACAGGTGGGTAATGGACACAGAGACATGGAAATTCTAAGAAAGAAGCAGAAGGAAATGCTAGAAATCAAAAACCACTGTGGTGGAAATGAAGAATGTCTTAATAGAATCACAAATAGACTGGACATGGTCGAGGAAAGAGTCAGTGAGACTGGAGAAAAATGAATCCGCTGTAAAGAAATTGCACTTATTATAAAAGAAATGAACGTTGAACTCCAATTTGGAGGTTTGTGGAAGAGCATATCTGAGAAAAGATGTTTGGCATTCGATCAATGTATTGACCATGAGATATATGTTGGGATGATTGCTAATTGAATTCAGTGTGGCCTTTAATATTATATCCTTGAGTTTTATGGAGTAAGCATTGTCAAAATGGAATATTTATGACAAGCATCTAATGACAAACATATAATGTCTGCCATCTGATGAGATGTTTGTTGACTGATGCAATAATTTTGAAAGAATGTATTTGTTGGAATGTTTTCATTAATATGTCACCTGCCTTTATTTATTTAGGATAAAGCACCTGCCTTTATCATCCCCACTTTAATTTATTGTGCATATATTAACGCTCCTAAGAAAGCTACATCCAATAAACTTTTATGATGTGCAATTCCTGAGCTTTATAACTCATAATTAAATCCTAATTTTAGCCTGTTGGAATCCGGTGTTTCTAAAACACCAGCACCATCTTTCTTTCCACAGTCTCTATACAAGTCTTACGTTGTTAATGAATTTACTACTGTATTTCCTTATTTTAAACCCATCTTGGAGCAATTCTCTTGTGAAACTGGCCTCACAGGGAAGACAGTGGTAACTACGAGAATTCTAAATAAATATTTACAACTTGAGGTGAAGATAGAGGATTGCCTTAGAGGGGTCCCCCTCCAAAAAATTTCATATCTTGACATCCCAAAATATAATGTTTAGGGAGCTGGTAAACATACCTCTTAGTCAGTCCCTACAAGCTGCCTGAAATGAAGAAAATTTCAATGGCTGTCTTACTCAATTATTTACAACAGACAATGTTATTATTATCGATATTTGAAGACAACACAAATACTTCTTGATCATATGTTAATTTGTTTTCAGTGTGGGTCTTCCTGCAATTTTTCTCCTAGTCCCTAGGAAATGACAGAATGCTGAAATCTTATGAAATTTTACTTAATTTTTACATGTGTTTTTTTATTTCATTTTTAAGGAGTATTTGCTAACCATTATATTTTATAGCCTGGCACTGCAAGAATCTCTGCATTCTTTTTCAATAAAATGGATAGGTACATGTATTTTACTAGAATACCTAACTAAGCAAAGCAGTATGTGTGGAATATTCAACACCTCCCCACTTGAAAACCTCCAAAAGGGCCTCCTAGTGAAACACGGTCTCCCACCATATTAGTATTTGCAGCCCTGTAAGAAAATGTTCCAGCCTTTGGAACTCCTCGCTGTTCCCTGAACATTCCGGATCTGGGTCTTCACCTTTGAACCTCCCTTAACACAGGCCCTGTGCTTTGAACAAAGCAGGTACTGAATGACCACCCCAGCCTCCAGAAAACTACATACCCCTGGCATAAGCTGGGACTTAGCAGGTGGTTGGGGAATGCCATCCCTACACTGGCATTTGGTCAGATGCAGGCAGAAACCTTGCTTTTATCACAGAAACCCACCAACCTTCTCCTATCATTTATTTACCTGGTGAAAAACCATCTACTGTCAATTAAACTCCAAATCTCTGTATACAACGAGGCATCTCTGAGCCAGGTGCTATAGGAGGACTCAAAGATGTGGGGGAAGGCATTAATTCAAGTGTGAGAAACGGCTGCACCAAGCAGGCCTTTGCCTGTCACACAGACATCCATCCGCCCAGCAAAAGGCACTCACGGGGTCTTGCTGCATGCAAACCATGATGCTTCCCCCTCCAGGAGCTTACTGGATTGTAGCTGAGATAGGCAAATTATCAGCTCATCGCACTTCAAAATAAGTGGATTTAGTATTAAGAGAAGTGGATGCAACCTGTTGTGAGAATGCATACCAACTTCTCCAGGTGCAGGTATTCATGCGTTCATCAATTCAACACTGATTGCATCCCTTCTAAGCCGCACACTCTGGGCTAGATCCTATGGGTGCAGAGCTCTCATTCCAGTGGAGACAGGTAGACAAGCCAGTTACAGCGAGTCCAGAGGAGGGAAAAATTCAGGGAAGGGTGCACATCATCATAGCAGTGAACACGGACTGCCCTCTCACCACGTACCAGACCCTTCTCTAAGTCCATTATGTGCACTAGCTCATTTATTAAGTTTCTTCTTATAGTATTATTCCCCTTAAAGAGTAGATGATACATATATTTCTGAAGAAATGAGGGATATGCACACATAAAAATAATAGACATCTTTTGATGTTTTTTCATATGTTAAGAATGATTCCATGTGTTTTATTTGTTCCAGAATATTTACTAAAAATGCTATTTTTTCACATAGAAAGCTGAGGCTCAGAGAGGTCAGATAACTTAACCAACAGTTTTTAATCATTAAGTGGCAGGTGTAGGATTTGAGTCTGGGTAGTCAAGGATTTTAACCCTACTTCTTACTCCTCTGCCATGAATTAAGACATTTGAGCTGAATCTTGAGAAAGGCATTTGCCTCATGGAAAAAAGAACAGGTCTCCTGAGCAGAGGGAGGAAGTATTAGTTTCCTGGGCTGCCATACATAACACTTTACCACAAATTCAGTGTCTTGAAGCAACAGAAATTTATTCTTTCACAGTTCTGGAGGCCAGAAGTCTGAATTCAAGGTTATGCTAGGGCAGGTTCCTTCTGGAGGCTCTGAGGGAGACCCTATAATCGTCTGACAGCAATCCTTGGTGTTCCTCGGCTTGTAGATGCATTACTCCATCTTCATCTTCAATCCTCCATCTTCGTATGGCCTCTCCTTCTGTCTGAGTTTTCTGTCTCTTGTAGGACACCCACCAGTGGATTTAGGGCCCATCTGGATCCAGGAAGATCTCAAGATCCTTATCTTAATTCCAGCTCCAAAGATCCTTGTTCTGAAGAAGGTTGTAATCTGAGGTTCCAGGTAGAAATATCTTTTAGGGCCACAATTCAGAGGCATGAAGCCATAAAGTGCACAACACAGGTGGGGCACATGAGACATACCCAAACTGGGAGGTTCAGGGGTGCTGAGGTCAGGTTGAGATGAGGCCAGGGTGGTATTTGTTCTAGGCTGGGAAAAATCGTGCCATTCTCCTATTGGCAACAGGGAATCAGAGGATAATTTTCAATAAAGAAGTGACATGATCTGACTCCATTGGAGGTTTGTGACACTAGAAATAAAAAGGAAGACGGGCTAGCATGAAGGGAAACTGATGGGAGCAGTGGCAGTGGTTACTGGGAGAGTCTTAGACAAGGACCACTGGCTTGAGGGTAGTTCTGCTGGAGAGAAATAGGCTAACCCTGTGGGTAGGTCATTATGTGAGCTGAGAATTTACTCCCGTATTTGCTTATAACTCTCAATCTTGTTTTCCTTGGACCCATCAATGTATTCCAACTAAATCTAGAAATTAGAACCCTTTTGCCTTTGAATTCACGGACAAATGTTTAGCCAGTGATTGAAATTATACCTACTTTACCCTGAGAGATCAAACATTGAATAAGGGTCTTAATATCAAATAGGCTAAACTATTAATATCCATTAATATAAACTATGAAATAAGTTGATGATTCCTGAGTCACTACCTTGTGTGAATTACTCCAAATACAGGTTTATGCCTCCTGATCAAGGGCTTACACAAACACAAAACTGACAAGAGGCTTATAAAATGATTACACTGTTCCTTTCATTAGCAGCATAAACGCTTAGGATTTGCCAGATGCATAATGAAACTTTCAATTGCATTCAAATTATTACACTCAAATGCTTAAAAATTTCCCATTGTCAAAAAACAGCAACATTATAAAAGGGAAATAAATATTATATATACTTTTTAAAAAATGTACGCCATTTCATTTCCACAATAATCACACATCCTCTTGTTGATAATCAAATTTCAGTAGTTGTATTCACTTAGAGATTTTTGCAGACCAGAGCCAGGGGGTTTTAAATTATTTTCAGAGAACTGCTTTTAAAATTTCATTTCTAAGAAACATGCTTTCTTATTAAAAGAATTTTAATGCTTTCTTGCTCCTCATTTGCCGCAGATCACACTTCTTTTAGAACATAATTGCCAATGTTTTATTTCATTATTTGTGCTTCATTTAGCTGTATTAACATAAGAACTCTTATGCAAAAATCTTCATAATTGCTTCATAGTTGGGCTCTTATATTTTCAAAAGTTTCCACACAGTTCTAGTACTGTGTAAGAAGAAAAAATCGTTAAGCTTGTCCCATTTTCATTGTAAATTCTACATTTGGCAAATATATATGTGAGTACGTCTATTTAGGTTTTTTTTCCTTGAAACTTCTTGAACTTGTCTCTTTTAGTTATAACATTCTTTCAGTTTTAATTCTCGATAGTTTCATGTTAGTTTCTCTAATCAGGTTTCATTTTAGATACAGATAAATAATAATGTTTTTCATGAGGCTTCTATAAGATAGTTACAGGATTCCTCAGCTTTGCTTTTTGATAGGTTAAAAAGGATGATTAATTTACAACAGATGTATCTCTTTCTTTGAGAAAATTCTAAATGTCCATGGATTGATGGATGTACCAGAAATTATAAAGAAAAGAAAGGAATGGTAGCTCCACAGTTCAGTTCAGTGTTAACTTTGGGGTGGTGGGAATGGGATGGATGGGACTGAGGAGGGTTCTAGGTGATTCCTAGCTCTTAAACTGGATGAGGACCATACTGGGCATGTGTTTTATTCTTAATCTTTAGATACTTCACATATTTTAGAAATATGTATTTTTATGTATTCAGTATTTAGTAAAGACAATTTTTACAAAAAGAAGAACCAGCATGTACCAGATGGAAAAATGTGCTAAGCCCATATAAGAAAGTAACACACATGGCCAACTTGTTCAACAACTCATTTGAGAGTTGAGTAAATACAACTTTTAAAAATCTTCCTATAACTCCACTATCCTCAATTCATTTAAAACTTAAATGTGCCAAAAAATAAAAATAAAAAACAGCAGGTTTTCAAAATGAACAAATTTCACTCTTTTGGGAACTCCATCTAAAAAAGCCCATTATTACAGCAAAGTTAAAAGAACCTAGAATATGCAACTTTATAAAATATACAATGTATGAGAATCTGAGAGAAATATGGTTCTGGTTTTGGTTTGTAGAGTTTTGTTTTCTTTTTAACCTGTTGCTGTTAGCCGTTTTTGGCTAGAACAATCTTTTCTAAAATACACTCCCTAGAACAATAGCAGTGAAGACTAATAGGCATTACATACAAAAAGATTCTGTGGTCTAATTATTGTTGGAAATGCATATTTAAACAAAGTTCAATGGGTTTCTTTACCAGAAGATATCTCAGATTCTTAGTCGGCTAATGGAGGTCTTATAAGACTAGGGTTGGGGAAGATGTTGGTTGGTGTATAGAATTCCTACATTTAGTTTCATCGACTATTTTTCTGGACTAGTGTTTCACAAAACACATTTTGTGATATATTGACCTAGGGGATGAAAAGTCATTTTCATGCAACCACCAGTATTAATCTGATTATCTTGGCAATGACTAAAAACTACCTTTTTCTGTATATTAATTTCTGTTAATAAGAATTGGTTATCTCTTTTCAGTCCTAATTAGGCAGAAGTTACCATCTCAAAGGTATAATTTTTTTTTAAAAAGCCCATTTTCTGGTCCCTGATATATAAGAATTCCACCAGATCCTTCACAACCACCTAGGCAGAAAATGAAACAGTTGAATCTAGATGAAAATGGAGAAACCTAGTGGCCAGGAGCCTCCCCAAAGGTTTTGATGCCACATGTTTCATACTCATCACCAAACAAAACCTGCTGAGGTCCTGTTCTTCACAGGTCATGCACTCTGTGAAAGTATCTCCACTCTACCCTCTCATGATTTTCCAGGAATAGGGGTCCCATTCTCTCTAAGTTCTCCCAGACCCAAATTCAACATGGCAGTCTGTTCTCATTTATTGTTAGAGACTAAAAGCAATCATGATTTGGCTACTATTGTGAATCTTATCATGTTGGCAATGACTGAAAACTATTACTGCTTGAAACTTTCAGTACCTAATGTAAAAGAACCACTCCCTCTTGTCATTTCACATTGGAACTTCTTGGCGAACCATTAGTGATCACTGCTCAACGCATGAATTACAACCGATATATTCCCGTGAAAGTGTGGCAACAGAGGAACATGAATTTGATATCTTCTACCTAATAATCCCATGGCTTCTCTCCAAATATGGATAGACATGGTTGTACACAGGCAGCATATGCTCATAGGGAACCAGAATTCAAGAGTCTCAAGCAGGATAAGGCTTATGCAGAGTATGAAGAGGTGTTATTTACCTGCTAAGTGCCTCTAGTAACCAGAATTTTTTCTTTACTTATCAACTGGGGACTGGATTCAAATAATTTTAATAAGGCCTAATAGAGTCCCTTTACTTCAGTCTTTATAGAGATAATAAATATTGAGATCACTTAAAATATTCTGTGAAATGAGGAGAACATATCTTTTAATTAGCAGTGAATGTAAGCATGGCTATATGTGTATATAGATTCATATATTATACACACACACATATAAGAGTATTCACACAGAGAAAGGGAGAGAGGGAGAGAGAAATTTTGTCAATTGTGTTCAATTCCTTTTCACTACTAAATTGGAGGAAATTTTTAGCTAGATGTAGTTGATGAAACTTATTTTTTCCATATCCTGTTTTTGTTTGTCCAAATTTATTTGGCTACTTCTCTCCTGTTACATCTAGCTCTTTTCCTCTTCTTATATAAAGACCATTATTATATTATCTCATTGGCATCTGCAGCATAGATCATTTATATGTGATCTTAAAAATCAATACATACATAAAATTGAAATATGTCTCAGGCAAAAATTTGAAGAAGACACTCATTTAGTTAGTGGATGAACTAAGCCAACTGCTCAGCAACTATGTCTCCATGAGGTTTTGTTGTTCCTAGTGCTTTGTGTCAAAGGCAGTGACATTCAGCATTCTTTACAGCATTTAATGGAGTAAATTATGAGCTATAGTTGCATTTGTACATTTGGGAATGTACCTCCTGTTGCGCTAATTACTGAAAATTATTCATCTAAGAATCTATAAATCCTCAAGGTATTTCAGAGTTCATATAGAGAGTCCCATATTGAGCAGATTTCCCATGCATTTTAACATCTTCTCCATGGGCAGCAGCCAAGAATTTTACTGTAGTAACATTTGAACCCCAGTAGAGTAGGGTGTGCCTACACAGGAGGTATTTTGTGGCTGGAGATCATGTGCTCTTCCTACATAAACCTAAGATAGAATGAAAGGGAGAACACAGTTTCTCTCCCTTTTCCATCCAGAAATCTTCCTTGCCTTCTGAGCTCAGAGACACTGTGACTGAGTGAGCCCTACAAGCGTGGCTAATAGCTGATGCACTCCCTTCCCCTATGATAGCCTCACCTCCTTTGGGGTGACCTTGGAAGAGATGTACAATATGTTAATAAAACAGTTTCAAAAGAGGAAGCAAAAAATAAAATAAACATAATAAATTTCCTGCACTTACTGGTAGTTGATATGAAAAGCTGTTGACGCCCTAATATGAGATAATATTTTCATGGACAGACGTTGAGGTGGGAAAACAGAAAGAGGGAATTGGGATGGAACTTTCCTTCTGCTCTTTGCCCCGTAACAAAATAACGATAACAGTACTAACTCTCTATGTGTGTTTGGCCCTGAGTTTGGTCGTTTACATGCACTTGGAACAGGGCCTGACACAGGCACAGATTCTTAAGGAAGCTTCTATTGTTATTTTATTAATGATGATACTGAGGAAACTGAGACCCAGAGGGATTAAATAAATTGCCAGGGTTGCAGACCAGATCTGGGCATCGAACCACTCTGCTCTGTGGGTCTCTTCACTGCCTTTTTCATTCCTCCATGGAAAGAGCAGAGGCAGGAGTGAGCCAGGACAAAGCAGAGGACAACTCTGACACATGATACAGTCTGGAGAAAATACCATCAATCCTCACAGAACATGACCTGAAGCACTAAACAGGGCAAGTTTCAACAGCAGGACAAACTAACTTTTCACTTTCCCTAGTTGTCCTTGTGTGGTGGATTTCCTAAAATACCAAACCCAGTACTTGGGGGTCACACTCAACGTATAGTTGATTCCTGCCATGATGAGGTTTCCTTACACTAAATTAATCATGTGACTTTCATTTTTACATAAACAAAATTATTACATGAGCATTAACATTGCCAACTGGTGGAATAATGTGGATATGATCACATGACCTTGCATTTTCACATTTTTCTTGTAAACACAGATATTTCCGAGGAAATCATACATCTCGAGTATCATGCTGCTTCACTCCTTGGTTCTGCTTCTCACTTTTATTCTTCTTTCATCTCCCTGGTTTAATTTTAGTGGACACATTGTGAATGGTGACATTTTTCTGTTCAAATCCTTTGAAAGGTTCACTATCACCTACAGGGTTAAAGTCAAACTTAGTATCCTGGTGTAGCCGATTTGTCTTTCCTGCCTAAAGGAAGTATCTGTCGGCCCCACAGGGAGATGGAAGTCTCAACTCTTGTGCATGGACAAAATTTTTTGCAGGTTTTTCATGACTGCTTTTCCAGCTTCTATCAGCAAGGTCTTCAAAAATGACAGAAATAAAGTTTGAAGACACATATTCTCTTAAGACTATCATTCAAGATTTTATGTCATCTGGTCCAGATTTATCTTTATGACTTTTCTTCATCTACATGGACTCACCCAGTGAGTTTTCTTCACTATGGGTAGTATGTCATTTGAACCTGTATTCTTGCCAGTTATTCTGTTGGAAATTTCCACCCTTCTTCTTTGCTTATAGAACTCATACTCCTCTAGAGAGACCAAATATTAGGTGTGTAGTTCTTTAACGTTTTTGGACATACTTTCTCTGAGAGTGGCTCACATTATGAAATCTGCTCCCTGAAGAAGCTAACAGATTCTTCTAGAGTCCCTTGCTGACAGGGTACAGACATGGGACCTAGGCTCTGCCACCCTAGTCTTTGATTTGGAAGGATGCAGCATGAGCAATTAGGTGAGCATGGCACCCACTCTCTGCAGCTGTGGTGGCAGAGCCTGCCAGGTCCTCAGTGACTGGGGTTCTGTTAGATAGGAGGCAGGGAGGGCTTTTCTGGGGACTGTGGACTAAGCTAAACCCTAAGGATGAAAATGAATGATGCATGGGAAGAGCCTGGGGAAGAGAACCCCGGGCTTGGGGAAAAGCAAATGCCTAAACATGAGCTCCAAGCTAGAGAAGAAAGCAGAGACTTTAAAATCCACCCAGGGGAACACCACAGAGACGATGAAAGATACATAACTATAAGTCACAAAGGATAGTGACCAGGTAGGCTTCATCTCCCTCACAGAAAAAGAGGAAATTAGGAAATAAAAGATTTCATCTAAAATTAACTTCTCTGTCCAGTGAAGTTTCAGAACCAATTGAGGACTTTCTTTTTCTCTCTGAAGACAAATCTCCCGTGGGCACTTCTAGTAAGCCAGCCTGATTCCGTGGCATTCAGTCTGGTACCCGGCGGATCACACACATCAGTGCTAGGTTTCTGAAAAAGTTCCAGTTCATTAAATGAGGACCCTCGTAGACCAAATGTCTAGCTTGTGTGGGCAATATTCGAAGACTCAGGCAAGCTACAAAATTCCAGACCTTGGCTATATAAAGCCCTATGATGGAAAACTGGCCTGTTCACACCTAGTCTAGCACACCCAGAAATGGAAATACCCTAATTCACTCATACCCCACGTGACCTGGATTAGTGTTCTTAAATGCTTCTAATGGAACCTAACAAATAGTAGACACATAAGTGTTATTACTAACAAGTATAATAATTATAATACTGATAAGATTTGGGGGATTTTTTTCTCTATGCTAATCACAAGAGTAAGAGATTTGTATATCTTATCTTATTTAAACTCACAGCAACCCTAAGAGGCAAATGTTAATATTACTTCAATTTTATAGGTGAGGACTTTGAGGCTGAATCATATAGCTGGTATGTGCTCCAATTAGAAGTTGAAATAGGATTATTTTCTCACTCCAGGACCTCTGCTCTTACTCAATTGTTTTGCGGGCTCTATTAGTAAGAATTGTGTTTAGTCACAACTAATAGATTTTATTTAACTGATTTGATTAAAAAGATAGGATTTTTTTCCCTCATAACAATAGTCCAGAGGTAGACTATTTTTTGAGATGCTTCTTCAAATATCTTCACATTTATTTCATCACCTCATGGTCACAAGATGATTACCCAAGCTCCAGCCATAGAGTTTACCTTCTAATTCAGAAGAAACATGGAAGCAAAGAGGTCAGCACCAGCAGACGGTACTTGAGTCTCATTGGTCAGAACTGTGTAATGTGACCATCCCAAAGATTCAAAAGAAACAGGAAAAGTGGGTGTTTTAGCTATTCCAGTCTTCAAAGCAAAAGTGGGTGATAGAAGAACAATTAAGACTTAGAGACATAGTGAAGGTTAAACAGATTTTCCCTCCAGGCAAGGCAAGAAAAGGCATTAAGCCCTGCAGAGTGGGGTTTTGGAGAAAGGGGAGAGAGTATAGGGTTTTAAAAACCAAAACCAAAAATTGCCCCAGAGTTTAAACTGGGCTAGAACCTTCCAGAATGGTTTCGTCTAGAAGGTTCACCTGAGTCACAGACTACACATGGTCACAAGTTTGCCATCAGATAGTTTTTCTGCTGCTCTGGTCTCTTTTCTGGGAAGTATGTGTTCTGTTCCCTTGGTATGGGACCCTGATTCCGTGTCATTTTACAATGTCTCAAGATTCAGTGAATCCTCATTTACTAAGCCTAGGTTTCACCACGGGCAAGGCAAAAGAGGGTTGGAAATGGGTGTTGGATTAGCCAACCTATAACCAGGCCAACTCCTCTAGAGCAGAGCCTCCCAAACTTTATTTTTCCTGAGAATCACTGAGAACCTGATTAAAATGCAAACTGGGATTCAGTAACCAAAGGTGAGGGCTGAGATTGCATTTTTGATAAGCTCTAGGTTATGCCCATGGTAAAGGAATGACAGAATAGCATGGCTTAAGAATGACAGCTCCTAGAAAAGTAGGTGCTTATGAAATTGTTGGAGGACCAGAGAAGTGAGTTCTAGCCTCACTGGGATAACTCCCTCAATGCCCTGGGACTGACTCACCAGGAAAGCTATTCCGTCTGCCACAGTCAGATGGTAGGAGTTTAGGAGGCTGCCTTTAGAACCACTGAGTTGAAGAACATATCACTATTGTGGTCACTAGAAGACCTGGAAGCTACTGCCCCGCCCCCCACCTACTTTGAAAATCCAGGAAGCAGGTGACTGAAAAGCACATGACTGCTACAGAAAACATGTGCCTTCAAGACATGGCTTACTAGCAGAAAATACCCCCCAAACAACAGGAAGATGCTTCTGTCTTCTTTCTGCCTTCAAGTTTCAAGGAACTGAATTCACATTTGGAACTCTAGACATCAAGAGAGTCTGGGAAACATGGTCTTTAACTGTCCAGCTTCTGTGGTTCAGAGAAGTGCATTAGAAGAACATGGGAATGAATGCTGAGTAAGAATCAATTACATTCTACTCACTGTGGTCATCATATTCAGTAATTAACAAAAGGTGGCCCTGAAAGGGAGATAATAATACTCTATCTACCTAAAGGGATAATAATACTCTATTATCTAGTTCTTCCACCCTTACTCTCTTTATAGATGTAGAACCTATGTAACCAAAAAATAAAGTGATATTCTTGAAGCTGAAAAATAAAATAAATAAAATGATAGCTTCTTCCCCAGCCCCAACCCACCACCTAAGTGAGGAACAAATATTATTATGTTTTTGTTCCTATGAAGAAGAGATTATTTATTTAAACTAAATTCTCTTTTGCATATTTACAGCATTTGAAAAGTCTGCATGTAAGACATAGTCACCATATATTCTGTAGCAGGAAAGGTGGGTTCTGCCGCTGCCCTAACTGTTTGAGAGATCTTCAGCTGGTTCTGCTCATGTTTGAGGGTTTTCATTTATACCACCCTCTCCTCTAGGTGCCACCCTTCATTCTAAGTGACTTATAAGTGTAGGGTCCTTTTTTTTTTGTCAGCTTTATTGAGGTATAATTCACAAACAAAATTGTAAGATATTTAAAGTGTAAACGTGATGATTTGATATCGTGAAAAGATCCCACCCTTGAGTTAATTAACACAAACAAGGGATTGTTGACATACCTTGAGTTAGAGAAAAGTGTGGATGCCTTTGTTCTAAAAATCATGGGAGGAGCAATGACATATAATGAGAACAAAGACAATACAATAGACAAGGGTCTGAAACTTTACCCCATTTTCAAGCTAACAGGTTGGGCTTCCATGGTTTCATAGATGCTAGCAGAGGATATGAGACTCCTAGGTCAGAGATAAAGGTCATTATCATTCACAGCATACAGGCAACATAAGCTTCATGTGCACATTGGTTCCCTTTGTCCTCCAAGTTTTTCAGGGGCAATGAAATAGGCTCGGGTATATGCTGTGATTACAGTAGGTCTGTGTCACAGCTGAGGATTCCCAAGGTTAGGAAACCCCCAATCTTGCAAAGGGATCTGCTCAACAAACCTGCCCACCCTTTGCCCCAGAGGAAGCAAGCTATCTCTAGTTTCCAAGGCTGTTTGCTAGACAAACATTTTTGAAAAGATAGTCTAGTCTAGAATAAATACTGTCACAAAGATGTAAATGCTAAGGAGAATTGTCCCCCAACACAGGCAGATATAAAAAGGGAAAAGGAAGAGACAGATAGATTAGGGCAAAGAAATGGAAACAAGATTTTGTATAGGACATCTCTAGATTGTCATATCACTGACTTTATTAACAACTATTCGACTCAGTACATGGTAAACCATATCAGGAAAGTGTTTCCCTTCATCTGAAATATGTGTTTTATACTTGTTAGCAAAGTTCTTAGGAGCTCCTTTTTCAAGGAGGCTTCAAGGAAAAGAGGGAGGTTATTGGAGGGATTTCCACAGTGCTGGTTGCATTACTACAGTCGTAAATAAAAGCACTAAAACCTTCAGCTTATCGTTGCCCTTGCTAATCAGCAGCTGAAAATTCAGTGCTCATCATTTAAGAAGCATTCCCTTAGCAAGAAAAGCCTCTTCACAGCAGCTTCTGTTAATGAGTTCATACAATACCCTCCTTCATGGGGGACCACAGGGTGAGCAGGAGGAGAGGAGCAGCCTCGGGAAGCTCCAAACACTGCAGCAAAATGAAACGCCCAAGTACAAACGCACCTGCCCTCTCACTGCCCTCCACCCTGCTGCTGGGCTATTTTAGTCCTCAGTGATGTCTGAACATTTTCTTCTTAATAACATAAGACTTCCCTAAATGTTTCTCACATATAAAGGAATCTAAAAATCCTCCAAGCTGCAAATCAAGAGCTATTCTTTTTGGTTTTCTCCTCCTGTAGTGCAGCTGTTCCTGAAGTTGTAACATACACATAGTGGAACTTAGGCGTGCGAGGATCTGAGCAGAGGCTACTGACTCAATTTCACATCATGGTCCCAGAGGCAAGAAGGGGAGGGCTTGACTTATTCTATCGATACATCCTTGGGTGTTCTTAAAGCTGCCAATCACTAACTAAACTTGGTAAGAATCATCTGGAGAGCTTTGAAGAGTGAAGAGGAACTGACACTCTACTGCCTTGAAAACTACTTTAACAAGAAAAAGGTAGCCTTCTACACGATTGAAAATGCAGTTTAAAAAGCACCTATAGAGCTATGAGTTTTTATTTCAACCTGCTAGGCTTTATGTTATTTTTCAAATCTCTGCAACGGCCCACAGCTAGTTAACCAGTTGGTTTGATATGCTTGTGTGTATGTTGGGAGAGGTAGGGAAGAAATTTTGATCCATAATTTAACTTGCATTTTGCAGTGAGTTTAAAATGATATCTGGATTCCTTCAATATGTATCTGCTTCAAAAAAGTGAAAATATTTATAAACTGAAAAGTAGCTAATAATAATGAGCTCTGTGAGTTGGGACGCTCGTTATGCTTTTTGTCAAATAGAAAAGCTAGTTTTACTCAAGCATATCTGGTTTGATTAAAATTCCCATAGTGATTCAAAATGTTAAAACTATACAAATTAACTAAGTCTTTAGTGTCAGTCATATTACAAAATTATTAAGAGTGAAAAATAATCTTTTTACACATACCATGAGGCCAGCTAATTCTGTCCTTGGTTAATTCCTCCTGATGTATGGAAAAAGTAGACAGAACTCAAGAGTAGATATTATTTTTAATAAAATAATAAATTGGCCCCAACATGAATGTTAACAATTATTGTTTGCTAAATGACAGGGCAAAAAACTCATTTTTTTTTCTGTCCCTCAGAGAAGTTTTTAAGGATACTTTCAAGTTTTCTCTCAACAGTTGAGGAAGACAATGAAAGTAATTTAGCAATAATGGAGAGCTTTACCTGTATTTTTTAGCAAATTATAGATCACCTTTATTCTCAATAACATTGCATCTAACTGATCAAACACAACTTATTAGGGAAAATAATTTTACAACAAAAGAGGTTAAGAAAATTCTGGTTTGGCTGATTTGTTCACACTGAATTTACTTTTTATGGAATTGAATTAGCTGTATCTACCGGTGTTCACATAGCCTACCTATTTGAAATTCCAGTTTTACTGCTTATCAGTTGTATCAACTTGGTTAAGTTAATTGCCTAAGTCCCAGGTTTTCTAACAGTTAATAATAGTTGTCATTAATTGGTTTTTACAATTGATTGGGTACTATTCAAAGGGGTTTGCATGTGTTAATTCATTTATGACTTATAACAACTCTATAGAGGTATTATAGTAACTAGGAATTATTATAATAGTAGAGCAACTATTATTACCATTCTGATGTCTCAGATGAGGACACAGAGACCCAGAAAGATTAGGTAATTTGGCTGAAATCCCAGTGCTAGTATGTGGTCAAGCAAAACTTTGAACTCAAGTTGGTTGCTCCTGGGCCCTAGCTTCTAGTGACTATGTTGGGTCCTCTGTCAATATATTAATACTTCTCTAGGATGTCAGGATTTCATAAGAAAATGCTGGTCAGCCATGGAGCCTAGTGGTTGGCATATAGTAAATACAACCATTGCCTCTAACTGTCATCCACACAAAACTCATGGAATGATCAAGTTTCCACTATAAATAAGCTTATTAAGTATTACATATTTCATGAACAACATGTGCCTCAAGTTATTAGATGAATCCCAATTTTCCTCCAGAGAAAGTTCCATACACTGGTAACATCATTCTCTTAGTCATCCAAATTTGTTTTTTAAAATCTGGTGTATATAATGTAATATGTATTTTATATAATATGCATACATATAAAAATTATGGAATTAAATATGTAAATAATATGTTATATTTTTATATATAAAATAAAAAACAATAAAACCAATACTCATGAACTTGCCACCCAGCTTCAGACAAAGAACAATACCAGTGACTTTGTGCGCCCCCTCCATATCCCTCTCTGATTGGACCCCTATCCTGGAATACAATTGCTGTGTCGTAGGACATGTTCCTCAGAACCGACATATTGAAATCATCCTCGACCATCTCCTCATCACTCAGAGATGATCGTTCCCAAATCTCATTTTTCTGCCTTGGCAAATCTCATTCTGTTTATTAGTTTCCTGTTGCTACTGTAACAAACGACCCCTAACTTGGTGGCCTAAAAAACCCCCCACAAATTTAGTCTCTGATAGTTCTGAGAGTTCAGAAATCTAAAATCAGTTTCATTGGGGTAAAACTACGGTGTCCACAGGGCTGGTTCCTGCTGCCAGCTCTGAGGGGAGAATCCACGTCTGTGCTTTTTTTTTTTTTAGCTTTTTGTGGCCACCTGTATTCCTTGGTTTGCAGCGCCTTCCTTCATCTTCAAATCACGTCACTCCAATCTCTGCTTTCATCATCGCATCACTTTCTCCTCTTTGACTCCTCGTGCCTTCTTCTTCTAAGGACCATTGTGATTACAGGGAGCCCGCCTGTATAATACAGGATACACTCCTTCATCTCAAGACCCTTAACTTAATCACATCTGTAAAGCCCCTTTTGCCATGTAAGGGTCCAGGGATTAGAACACAGAAATATTTGGAGAGTCATTATTCGGCTTACCACACTCCCATCCTTTAGTTTTTTAATTACTACTAGAATCCTAATTATCTTATATTTCCAGCACATTGTAATGACCTCCTAATTGACCTGCTGCTCAGAGATGAGGCAAAGCTGGTATTGGGAAGGATACATCTCCCATAGGCCCAATTTGTGGGGGAGCCAAACGCTGTCAGAGAATGTTTCTATTCCAACTTGTACTGAGTTTCTAACTTCGTATTCATTGTGTATGGAATGTACAAAAGTGTTCCCAATTTTTCTTTATGGACTTATTCATTTCTAGGCAAACATAAACACCAGATAGGGAGAGGGGGCTCAAATGTATCTGAAATACTTTAATACCATTTATTCTTGTGGTATCAGTATACTTGCTCCAGTCATGCTCCTCTGTTATCAGTCCTATTGAGAGGATAAAATGAGAAGCTACATGTAAAGTGTTTAGCATAGCGCCATCCGGGCACTTGCTCGGTAAGGCCTCAAAAATCTTAACTCTCTCCGTCTCCTTTAGTGAAATACTGTGATTTTTACAGAAAACCATGAAATATTAATCATTCAAACTAGCCTAATAATTGTAACAGACTATGTGAAGATGTAATATAAAATTACACTAAACCCAGTTAGCCAATTCTATATTTTAGGGTAAACAGTCCTTTTCGATCTTTTCGTACGTTTACATTGACAAATATTTGCCAGCAGATGAGCTGCAGCAGTGGGTGATAAATGTTTCAAGAAAATATACTGGATAGAAAGATTGCAAAATAAAAAAAAATTTAAAAAATGAGAGACCACATCTCTTCTCGTTAATAAGTTTTTTTAAAAATTGAAAAAGTTTGATATTATTTGATTTTAAGCTCAGAATACCTGGGTACCAGTAACAAAACTATTCCAGGGGAGTGTGTTGTGAAGATCCTATCAGATAAAACCCAAATTGCTTATCCTGACCTTTGAAACACCCTCAGTTGTGTTCCAACTCTCTTTTCAAAGTTTTCTTGATGGAAAGTCTGTGTTAGTCAGATTAGTCTGAGGGCCCCTGGCAAATTGCCTTTCTGCCTATCTTTCTGCTTGTTTCCACATCAAGGTGACAAACTCAAATGCCACAGCTAGCTCCAGGCCAGGAGGAAATGCAGACCGAGAGTGACCAGTTCTTAGAGTTTTTCAAGAGAGGCTGGAACTCTAGAATGTGGTGTAAAATTTCCCAATTTTTAAATAATTGCAGCTAATTAAAAATGTTTAAAAATTGAATGAGCTAAAAACAAACAAACAAACCAACAAAAAGACCTGTAGGCTAGATTGACATTCCCCCTGCTCCCTCCCCACCTCCCTCCACCCAGGACTGATATTTGCAAATCAGTAAGGTACAGTCCAAGTGTCCCTCCTCAGAGGTGAGTGTCTGGAGAAATTCCAACTCCCCATGGGCTCACCAACTTCTGAATTCATCCTCTTATTCTTTCATCTCTTCTTGTCTTTAGCACTTATTTATGGGCTGGTTTGAACTCTTGTTTTATATTTTTCTTTTAAGGCCTTGGGGGACAATGATGATACCCTGAAAGGATTTCTCCCTTGTCCTGCTTTTCTTAACTCAAAGCACACTGCATTTGGTGAATGAATAAACACTCATATCAGAGTTTCTTTTCCAATTGACATAAAGATCATTATCTGTTTATCCAATAAATCCATGTTTGTTGTTAAGTTTTACTTCCCCACACTTTTTGCTATTCGGTGGAAAACATCTAAAATTTTTCTACCTTTACCCCAGTTCAAGGAGGGTACATTCAACAAATACAGATAAAAATATATCAACTCAGGCTCCAGGTTTACTCTCCCCAGTCAAATTCATGCATTCTCTGTACACATTGGACCTTAATAAGTGGAATTGCTTGGGAATTTTTCCTCAGTTCCTCATTTATAAGCTGCTGTCATCATCTTATTTGGGATTTTGATACTTCCTGTTATAACAGGAAAAAGTCTATATTCAATTATAATATCAAAAAGTTCTAAACTAAATGTGTTTTATTTTTGCACCACAATGACATATTGTTTGGCTTCCATTTTTGGGGGAAATTGAGAAATGTCTATGCATCAAAATGAAAACACTATTTCGGGTTTGATCTGTGCCCTCCCTTCCTTAACCATGCTCGACACATCCTTTATTTAAGGCTTTGTTGTGCTGGTCCATTATTGGCCCCAATGCCTTTAGTCCATAGTTCAAATTGCTGTCAAGTTGTAAAGCAAAGTGCTTTTACAACAACTTGGTGCTCTCTCAATTTATGGGGGACAGCAAGGTACAGTTGGAGAACATAAGCATCGTACAGAGCACTGCTTACTAGCAGTGAGAGCTTGAGGGGTCTGGTTAAGCTTCTGAGCCGCTGTTTCCTCACCTGTAAAGTGGGGGTAGTAATACTTAGCTAATGGAAGCATTATGAGAATCTGGAGACTTATGTAAACAACAAGCATGAATAAAAATAGTAGCTGTTATTCATTTTCCCTTCCCTTTTCCTCTTCCCTAACTTTCTGAAGTGAGGAATCTACAGAGGATGGCCACCCCTCCTCCAAAAGGATGTAAAACCTGGAGAAAGGCATTCTTATTTAGTTCTGCATCCCATTTCAATTCTCTCCATGGAGCTACTTCAAATATTGTTAGATATTTCTTTCATCCATTTATTCATTCAGCAAATATTTGCTTCTCCTTTGAGTCATTTGTAGCATGAATCAATGAAAACTATGATGTAAATTGAGCCTATTAAACTTACAACATAGGTTTTATTACATTGAGTACATTAAAACCTAATTCACTAATTAGAGTGATGATGTCAGAGGAAGTGTGTGTTCTCAAATTATTAGAGTGATGATGTCAGAGTAAGTGTGTGTTCTTCTCAAATTGGCAAACTTTAAATTCAGGAAAGAAGAAGACATGGTTACAAGATGAAAAATTAATGGGGAAAGTTTTGTGTGGTCTAATTTAACCATGAAAACTATGAGCCAATACTGTAGTCATTGGAAAAAGGAATTAAAAATTTTATTAAGATGTAATTGCAGTACGAAATCATATAGTGTATGGCCTTAAGACAAATACTTGTAAAATCTTAGCATTCATTCATGTTTAAGAATGAATTGTAGGCATTGAGCACCTTCAATGAACTAAGCACATAAGAAACATCTTAAATTAGTGAACCTAATATTGTTTCCAGCTTCAGCAGTGACTCCTCAAGAGAAAATGGAATGTGAAGGATGCCTTGTCTTACCAAGGAAAATGATAGAAGAAAATTAAGGAATTTTATCATTTAGCCTAGAAAAGAGAAGGCTGAGGAATAAATAATAATTGGCTTTAAAACTCAAAGGATTTCAATGGGAAAGGGAATGAAAGATTGTTGATTACCACTGGTAGGTGTAAATGATAAAATTGACCTAAAGATTGATTTCTGATGAACCAAAGGAAGACCTTCCTGAGAAGTGCTAAAGCATAAGGAAGTTCTGAGGAAAGTTCCATATTATCTGTCCAGGGGGTCTCTGAGGAGAAAGCCATCTGTCACTGCCAGAGAAAGCTTTTCAACAATCATCCACATTGAAAGTATGTGACATATAATTATAAGATTGCAAGAAAACTTCAAAGAATCTTCTTATATTCTCCCTCCCAGACAGGCAGTTCAAAAGATCACTGAAAATAGCTACTCACCCTTTTCTTCAAAATCTTTGGAGAAATAGTTTACTATCTGCCCACTGATAGTACATCATGCTCTTTCTTTTGTTAATTTACAGAGTTTCTTAACATATGTCCTAAATTACTAGCCAGAAGACTACAGCTGGCTTAAATAGTTCTAGTTGCTCACCTATTAGGAAAGCCTGAGGTGTTAAAAACCAACTTAGAGATTGCTTTCTCAAGCCTGGTTGAGTTCAGTGACTTTCCATTCCCAATATACAAATGATAAAGATCATTTGCTTTCCTTTTGAGTCACTCTTGGGAAAGACTTTATGCCAGAAAAAAAATATATCCCTTCAATTATTTAGTCACTTCTAATTTCTTCTACTGGAAAAGGACTTGTACAACTAAAAGTTCTATAGATTCTTATGTGTGAGAAGCATGGACTAGGAGAGATAAATGCCCTGTAATTAAAAGTTAGTACAAGTCTGCTGGTGAGCTAGTTACAATTGGAGTTTCTTCTCTAGCTCCAACACTCATATAATTTATCATCCAAACTGGAACACTTTTGAGAGTGAATGGTTGAGGAGCTCTTAATTATTAAGGAAAAACAAAAGGCCTCAAGAGGACCTGTCTCCAGGAAACTTGGATGCATGGTCACCCTTCCAATAACCAAATGTTATACACAATAAAAATGATAATAAGACCTCTTTAATTTACACTAAAAAATAAACTTCCTTGCTGCATGATTTATAGACACCTAGTGACTACTTTGAAAATTTGAGACCGTAAAATCCCAAACAAGATTGATAGCTGAGAATAAATTTATTTTTATATCCACTGCCAGGGAAAATGCTCATTGACTAGGACACTTCTCTTAAACTTTTCCTTATGCTCAAAGAAGCAGTGCTAAAAATGAAACATGGTGATTGTACTGCCAAGGTTCACGTGTTAGGACTTTCTGAACTCATCACCCATCAGAAGGTTATGATTCTTAGCCTAACACAAACAGCAAGCATTGCATTTCCCTAGGTATATCACAGTATTTTGTGCTTTCTACCAGAGGGCTCTGAATCAGTAAATTAGTCTTCATAAAATCAGATAATATACTTCTATTGCTATTCACAGAGCAAATTTTCTGGGTGACTCTGGCACAGTATCCTTAAGAACAATTCTTCTTCCAAATCAACATAATTTTATTTCTAATATATATTCCTCTCCTGAGAGATGTACTTATTTTAAATATCAGATGTTCTTGCTAGCCAGTGCACCAAAAGTATCTTCTCAGCGGGCTCTAATTGTCATGCTTTTATTCCCCTGAACACCTTCCTGTCCTTCCCATTTCTTCGTTCACTATCCCAGTTTAAATATCTGAGGATCACTCAACAGGTTCAGTTTCCTCATCTGTAAAATGAAAGGTTTTGACTGGAAAAGATTTAAAAGTCTATCTAGCTTTAAATGTCTACTGTTAGATCTCATTGGAACTATCCCGAGAACTTCCCCCAAAGCGCCCACCTTTTGTTATCTCTGCTTCAACTCACTAACGCGTGATGCCACAATATTCATCTTCAAACACCGTTTCCTTTCTAAGCACTCTGCTCTAGAAACCAGAGGACTCTGATTATTTCCTCACTGTGCCTTTAAAGTAACCAGCCAAAATAGCTCATTCTTACAAAACATCATTTTTCAAGGTTCCAATAGGATTTTATTTATGTTCTTTTTCCAATTTGTGGTATCCTCTCTTTCCTTTACAATCAACTCATATCTTAATCTGAATATTACATATTTTAAAACAAAAAATTTCATTTTAAATATTTCATTTTAATTCCCTTTCTTGTGACTATTTATGTCTTTGACCTATGTTTCTGTTTTTCTTTTTTTTAATATGATAGCACTTATTCAACAAATATGGGGAAGCCTTTACTATTTTCAAGGAACTGAGGGAAAAGCTATGAACAAAGCAACAAAATAGTGAAAGTTCTTGCCCTGGCAGAGCTTACGTTTGATGGAGGCATAGACTATGGGATAAATGAGTGCTAAGTAATAATAGCAATAATAATAATGAAGCAAGAAAGAACGTGATGGAAGGTGAGTGGGGGGAGGCCTCCCTGAGGAGGTGGCACTGAAAGAAATGAGGGAATGAATCATCAGAAAATCAAAGAGAATCGTTTTCAGGGAAGATCCAGGACAAGGGTCCAAAGGTGGGAATGAGGTGTGAGTAGCAGCAAGAAGACTGTTATGGGTGCAGCCAAGATCCTGCCTTGGCCTCCGAGGTCTTTTATTCCCTTGGCCTTCATGCTCTGCCCCCCTCATGCTCTCTGATTTGGCTACTCTGGCCTCTTTCCAGTTCTTCAAACACATGAAGCATGTGTCAACCTCAAAGTCTTTGCACTCACTCCTCTTTTCACTAGCATGTCCTTTTACCAGAGAGTCTCGTGCTCCCTCTCTCCATTTGGGATTCTGATCAAATACCACTTTGTAACTTTCTCTTTCCTGAGCTTTATTTCATCCATAGACATGATTACATACGGATTTGTGCCTTGCCTGTCTCCCACTGGTACAGTGAAGTCCTAGCTATTTTGTTCATTGTTGTAGCCTCCAAAGCCAAACGTTTCCCAGCACATGGATGGCATCCAATTAATGTCTGTTTGCTCTACGATTAATGAATGGCCATAAAGTCAACAGGCCTTATCAGTCCGGCAACAAGAACCCTGTGGTGTTCACTAGTACATCCGATTTTTAGACCTCTGAACCAATTTCAGAAGCTGATTGTCTGAACAATTTTCATGACTACCAAATTATTCAAATTTAGAAAACATAAACTCCCTGGAAAGAGGCTATTATAGAAATTCCAGTGATCATGAAATGGAACTTGTAATCCTCCAGGAAATAAAGAAAAGAAGAAAAAGCAGAAAATTCTCAAGTTGTTATTGTAGGTGACTTTGGTCAATAAGAAAGTGGTAGTGATACTACAAGGTCAAATCTCAGAAACAAAACTAAGTGAAATACAAGGAACATGTGTTTCAGCTTCTACAGAGCACTTTTGAACTACATTAGGAGACATCTCTGAAAGTCTTGAAGTTCTTGTTGTGATGCAACTTCTAAAGGAACTTAACACTGATTTACTATATCAAAACAACAACAACAAAAGCAAAACTATTATTCCTCCAAAGAAAAAGATGTAAATATTTATCTGCAGCAGACTGAAAGTATTAAAGGCCGTAATCACTAACTCACCAGGCAATCCAAGCAAAACCAGAAACAATCACAATGCAATTGAAATGTTGGCAAGCTTTTAGGAGGGTATGACTGGGAATAGAATAGAGAGAAGAGGATGAAAGAGATATTTGCAAATCTAAAGGAAAACTAACAAGTTACTTATAGCAAACAAATCTAGTTTCCTGGATTCTTCCAATATGATTTAGCATTCCCAGACATAATTATTTTTCTCATTGGGCCTGATATGAACCAGATTGCGTTTTCCTTTAAAAATCTATGTGTGGAAGCCCTATCCTCCATGTGATAGTATTTAGAGATGGGGGCCTTTGGAGATAACTCATTTAGATGAAGTCAAGACGATAGAGCTCCCATGATAGATTAGCGCCCTTATAAGAAGAGAAGACTGCCATCTGCAAGCCAGGAAGTAAGTCCTCACCAGAACCCGACCATGCTGGCATCCCGATCTCAGACTTCCAGCCTCCAGAACTGTGCAAAGATCAATTTCTGTTGTTTGAGCCACCCTGTTTCTGGTATTTTGTTATACTAGCCCAAGCTGGCTAATACAGGGTCCCAGAAAACATGGGGGAAATTTCACCATATAGAGGGGCTTGAGCTATTGTGTAACTATATCTTTTTCTTCTTCAAAGGAAACACCTAAGTGGAGTGATGCTTACCTCCCTACACTCACAGATGGGAATTGGTCGGCAAACCTACATAACACACATTTTTGTGGACTCTCGCTTCTTAGTGAAATTAAGCACATGCCTACTTCCTGAAAGAACTGAAGAGAATTTTTCAGTTATTAGCTGAATAAGTCTGTTCTAATTTTGAATGAGCCCCAATTACTGGCAGCAGTCTTTGAAACATACCAATTTACAAAGAATGTAATAGTTGCGCCTTTCTTGGTATTATGGTGTAATAGAAACATGAGAAATAATGTGTTTCTCTGGTTCTTTCTTTCTGACTTAGTAGCCATTGTTGACAGAGAGATTCTGTTATTAAGAAAACAGCTGTTTTTTATATTTTTTGTTTTCTATGAAGAATCTCAATAGATACCATGGAATAAAGAGATGGACAATTTGACCCCTTGACTGGTGCTAAGAATATTTGGGCATTTAACACTCTAGGACCCTTCAACTGTCATTGATTCTTTAATTTCAGACCATAAACTGCCATTTTATTAATATTCAGTGAGTGAAAGCATGTCTTTCAATTCAACCATTCCACTTATAATCATTAAGCACCTACTATGTGCCAGGCCCTGTGCTAGAGACACACTGGTGTTAAGAGCTGCCAAATAAAGATACAGGAAAGCCAGCTAAATTTAAATTTCAGATAAATATTCAAATGTTGCATTGGGAGAACTTACACTAAAAGTTTTTTCATTGTTTATCTGAAATTCAAGTTTAACTGATGCTCTGTATTTTATTTATTGACTTTGGCAACCCTGATTGGTATACAAGACAAATCCAGGTCCTGCTCTCAAGCTTCTCAATTATTTTCCTTTTTATCTTAAATTGTCACAATATAACTAATTGTCAGCTACACAATGGTAGAACTGAGATATCCTTATCTGGAATTAGCTAATACAAGTTACAAAATCCAGTTGGTAAATTGTTACCCTCATACACCTTGGATTTTCTAACTGGAAACCCCATAAGACTTTTTTAAAAAACCCAGACTCTTCAGGCCTATTTCAGAGCCACCAAAACAAAATATTCTGGGATGGAGGTGGAGAAATATGTATGTAGTGGGGATGGATTTCACCACCCTTTGATCCCACCTACATACCAATGGACTGGGGTTTTTCCAACAGTACCACCAATGACCTTGGGTGTGAAGATCCTCTCCAGGGTCCTGAACATTGCCATGGGGCAGTCCAGATGGGCGTGGCAAAGCCTCAGGCACAGGTACATATCCCACCTCTGGACAATCTCCGGGTGCTTCTTAACTTAGCACACCTTCCTGTCCCTCCTTGGGGATTCAACTTTTTTTTTTCCCCCTCATTTTCTTTACCTCAACTATGGTGGAATTTTACCAGTACCCTGGGGCTGACCTAGTCCTTCCCCCAGAAGGGGAAATTTGATTTATTCTTATTCCTTTCCCCAAAGATTAGGATTTTGCTCATAAGGAAGAAAGGAGAGCTGGATCCCCTCTGAGTTTCTTGTGCCCAACCCGTCTATCCCATTCTGCAGACTTGCTTAGGTCTTTCCCAATCTTCCCTCTGGGCACCTCATTGGGATTCATGGAGAACAAGCCTGCCAGGTGGTGTGAATACCTTCCCCAGGTAAGTTAGTGCTTACACGGTATCTCTCCCAGCAGAGTCCTGCCTCTCCCCAGATTCTGGGCCAGTTGGTTGCCTAGCCACCACTCCAGTGAATGGAAAAGCAAAGTTCAAGAAAAGCTTGAAGTTACTTCTAGTCTGTTTTTGTTTTGGTTTGGTTTGATTTGGGGTATTTTGACATTTAGGAGCAAGGTTCTTTCTGCCTCTTTACCTCTGAGTGGACACTGGAAGTGTCTGAACATATTTTTAAAGCACCTACACTAGTTCATATTGTTGCATCTACCCAGCTCCTGACCACTTGTCTGTGAGCTGTGCCTATCTCCCACCCCCTTCCATTCACACAATTATGAGAACGACCTTTTTATAGCCTGCAGTCACCTCTCCCTCCACCATATGGATATGTCTAGGAGTGAACAGTTAACTTAAAATAGCCAATCAGGTCACTCTCCAGGAATGTTATAACTGAGATTAGAAGGAAGACAATTAATATCATTTCTTTCTCCTCTCTCTCTCTCTCTCTCTCTCTCTCTCTCTCTCTCTCTCCCTCCCTTCCTCTCTCCCTTCCTTCCTTCTTCCCTCCCTCCCTCCCCGCCTTCCTGCCCTCCTTTTTACTCTCTCTCAGACTAAAACTTTTGCTGGGTTTTCTGACTTACCTGGGCAAGGTGTTGCTGGACAGCGGTGAGCAGCATTCAGCCAGGGTGACGGGTGAAAGGGCACAGGGTGGCTGAGTGTGCACTGGCAGAGGGGAGACCCCCAGGGGAGGAGGTTACAAATAGAGGGAGTTCACACTCCCTTGCAGGATTTTTCTCCATGAACCCCACCAGGTACTCACAGAAAAGACTGGGAAAGTCCTACAAAAGTCTGCAGAGTGAAGATGAGGGGCTCATGGGACCTGAGGAACAGAGGAAGCCATGTGAAGAGAGAGTAAGATGTGCAGAGAGGACCAGAGAAATGCACAAAGATCTGACCATTCCAGATGCTAAAGGCCCATCACACCTTGGAGAACTTTAGACACCAGACTGTAATTTACTGCAGAAGTTATTGTGAGATGGGTTTCTCAAAGTGAACCAAAAATATTCCAACTCAGATTACTCCCTTGGTGCTTTTGATACATATGGAATTTGAAACCATTCTCCTAGTTATCATCTCACTACTTCTTAACCACATCGTGATAACCACAACCACCTAAAAATGTTTGTTTGTTTTTTTAGCTCACAATTTGGCAAAATAAATTCCAAATTTATTCTCCTAGCTAAGCCATAAGAATTAAAAATAAGTTTATATCCCACTGTTGCCATCATCATTACGGAATCTGGCAGCCTTTCCCCTCATTTCCTATTTTCCATTAAAAGCCAAAATGATATATTAGAGAGAACAGAGGAAGTAGCCAGTGAGCCTTGGTAAAAGCAGAGTTCCAGAAAGAATAATTCCCTGTGCCATCTTTTCTTATGCAACCTTGGCCCAGATATTGACTGAAGTGTTCATTTGTCAAAACATAATTATGCTATCAAAGAAAAATATAATTATTTTGCCTTTTGATGAGAAAGACTTGCATTTTCTGTCCCTGGAAACTGCTTCTGAAGTTAAATATCTCCCAAGATAATAACAAACTATGATTAAGGGAATTTTAAATAATTGTGCACATGACAAAATGGACAAAAATATTCAGACTTGTATAATTTGTACACAGCTTTCTACAGATTGCAAGATGGAGTAAATTTTTACTAATTAAGTTGGTAGCTTATTATTAAAGAAACAAAACTTGATTGTAATAATTATTATTCATTTATTATGCAAAAACCTTCAAATTGCCAAGTAGAAAAGCTTTCCTAGGCCGTTAATAGTCGCTCATTTCATACTCTGCTCATTCTGTTTTCCCATTGGAGATATATTAGTGTTGCTTGGTAGATGCTGCCATATGATAATGACCAATTGGGTTCTTTTGGGCCCTCTTGGAATTTATAGGGGTATAATTTATCCTCTAAATTGACTGAACTTGTGATGGAATTATGATGATCCCAAACAGATAAAAATGGAGACTATTTTCCTTGTAGGCCCCTCAACAGTTATTAAAGTGCATTGCATTTTGGTATTTAAGTAAATTAACTGACAGCTGTAAGAAATCACTTATACAATATTTTGGAAGGTGATTGACATTTATAAACAAATTGATCCTAAAGGACATACAGCAGAGAAAGAAGAAAACATTTCCACATAATGTTTTTCAATTATGCCTTTTTCTTCCTCCTTGAAACACAAGCTCAAGGGAAGTAGCCTCTCCTTTATCCTAACTAGTTCTACAGCGAAGCAGACAGCAGTGAAAGGATGCTGTCATCCCCAATACACTTCATAGGAAAAGCAAGGTACTTCTTGTGGTCACATCATGCACAGCCACTGTCTTCTCCAGTTGGGTGCATTTGAACCTATAAGCCACAGGAATCAACGTCACTGAGCAATGGGGGGTAAATGAAATAATTATCCACCAGTTGTTTTATTAAAGATTGGGCAGCTTCAAATAGTCTCTGAGCAAATGTACCCATAGCCCCTGGGGATGGCTGAAGATGAATGTTACAAACTTAACTTAAAGGAACACTCTTAGAGGAATACATTTCTTTTTTGACCAAAGCATCAATAATATAGTTTGCTTTCCTCTAACATGCAAGCCACCCGGGGAAAGCAAAAGCAAATAAAAATAGCCTACAAATAATAAAATCCAAAGTGAGGTCAGCATTTCCATCCTCAGCAGGTTATTCCAGTTTGAACACTCCTCTTTTTAATCATGGATAATTTCACCAACAGTGCAGCAGTCCTGCTAGTTCATGAGAGATGAATTCAGTGTTTCTGTAGTTTGAGGATTGCAAACTCTGGTGCTGGAGTGATTTGGATGCTAATGTTGGTTTTCTGTTACTTATTGTTGAAGGAAGAAAAATATTGCCTTGTGTTCTTTATAATGGATGATTTTGTATCAGAAAAATAATGGATCAACACTTTAAAAAATTTTCTTCCATGGAGAGAGATTGACAAGCAAGAATTAAGATGAATGAACAGCAATTACATCTTGCTGGGGTGAGAGGAAGAGGAGAGACGCTATTTATTTATGGCTAATGCGTGTGCAGCCCACCTAAACCCAACAAAATCTCTTAAAGCAATAAAATAACACAGTAAATATCAAATATGTACCATATTGATGTGCACCCAATGGCTTCAGATCCTTATAGAGGATCCCAAAATGGCCCTCCTGATAACAATTTCATTGCATTGGCTCCAGGAAATAAAAATCTCGAAATAGTAATACAACTGTCCAGGCCATGACCTGTATTAATCCCCAAGGCTTGAACTCAAAGATGAAACTAGTTCTGGGGTCTCCCTTTTTTTTTCACCCCCTTAACAACAGGGTATTTAGTTAGTTTGCAAGAAACCAGACACTATGGTTTATTGGTAAAGACCATGAACTCTGCCCAGATGCCATGGGCTCATTATCTAACTCTCCTACTAACTAGCTATGTGATTTCCAACAGCACTCTTTGCCCTAAGACTCAGCCTCCCCATCTGTAAAGTGGAAATAATGAGCACACCTGCCTCATCGCATTGTTGGGAGGATGAAGTGAGTTAGTATGTATCAGATATTCAGACTGCTAACAGACACCTTTACAAGTATTTATTAAAACAAATGGATAGAAATCCAAAGTGAAGGCCCCTTAGGGGAAACTGTGATACCCCAATTTCAGTATTATCCTGTATTGTGTTGTACAGAGGTAGACTTCGTCATACTGTTTTAGGATATTTCTAGAGAGTCTCAAAGTCATCTGGCGCTTTGACATGGCCTAAACACAAGTCCTGTATTCTGACTTGGTTACCCTCTTAACCCTCCGCTATTCTGACATCTGGTATCCCACGGTTTATAGACCTTTCCAAACACTGATATTGAATTTCAGGGACTCGGTAGGCTATATAAATTTGATGGTGCCTTATTCAATACCTTCTTGAAGGTGGGAAGTATACAATAATGCAAAGAACATGAATTCAGAATCAAAATAAAACTGGGATCTAACCCATTTTTTACCATATGACTTGGGTCTCAGCTTATTTATGAAAGAAGATTGGATTAAATCTGTGAATTGCAGCCTAAGGATTCCTGATACTGAAGGGTTTTTTTTTTCTTTTTGTTTTTTGTTTTTTTTAAGAAGTATTCTGTGAGCCATTTTCAAAGTTTCAAATAGCCTAAAGGAAAACCTGCACTCACTCAAGATAACACTGTGGGGCTTATGAAAACATTACGTTTTAGCGTTTGGTTGATTTCTTTTTTTTTTTTCCTATTGGCAGGAATTTTATCACCTTGGTGCAGTGACACTGGTTGCTTTGTGTTTATGAGAAGTTCTGAATAGCAATATATATGTCATTCATAGTAAAATGTGGAAACATAATTTAAAGACTACTAAAGCAAATGGACTATTTTTAGACCACAGTCTTTCAAAACATGAAAGCCAAAGGAGAAAAAGAAATAATGAAAGAGATCTTTAGTAGAGTGGTTGGGGTTCTGAACTCTGTAAGGCCTCTCTTAGCTCCAGAATTCCATGACTATATGATTCTAATGACCTAGGACATATAGAATAAAATAAAATAAATTTGATTTAGGTGACAGAGCAGAATACAAACTCTAATAAAGAAGGAAAATATGAAGTACAAGCACGTTATAAATGCACATGAGAAATTACAAAGCATAAGGAAGGTTCATTTTCCAGAGGAAGAAATTTGAGAAATCAAAATAATAAATAAGAATGATAAATTTCAAAAGATAGCTTATTAGAGTTGACATATAGTATTATCATGACAAAAAATACTAATGTAAAGTGGGAGCTGTATACCAAGAAGAATTCATCCATAAAAAATAAACAAGAACCCATTTCTCAAGGCAGGTTCTCAGGTACTGTGGGTCCTGACATCTCTGGTCTGGGTTCAAAGATATCATCCATTGTGGATAGGTCAGAGATGAAAATATTGACACGGATAACAAAACAGAATAAAACATGCAAAACTCAATTAAGAGAGTCAGACATTCAATTCTGATATCCTACTTTATGAGGCTCACTTATCTTTTCCCAGAAATATCACAAAACAGACAGAAAAGACTCTGGTGAAGAAAGACGATACCCAGAACTGCAATCATGCATTTTTAGGGGCCAGAACAAAATGTGAGAATTATTCAAAATGAGATGTGGCTGACAGCAGTAAGGGACTGACTTTTCCAATATGTTTAACATAAATTATTATAGTTAATGAATCAAATATATCAAATAGATGTTCATGATATAGTGGAAAAACTGTCAATTTGGGGGTTAGCTTTGTGCAACATTTTCATTAGCAAGTTATATGATTTGAAGTGAAAAGGAACTTTATTCTTTTTGGCAAAAATTTATTAACCCATTATTACATAACAGGCACTATTGGCTACTGTCCAATTTCTGTATCTGTAAAGTGAGTGGAGTGAACAAAATGATTCATAATGTATTCCAACTCTGAGACTCTTTATCTAAAATGCTAATTGATTTCTTATCTTCTGTATCTCAGAAGAGTACTAAAATATGATAAATTTACAAATGACAGATCCTGATGGTACACAGAGAAAGTTGACAGAGAACAAAAAAAATATGAAACACAAATATTAAGATGACTTAGTAGAACCATAGAAAAAATTCTTGGAACAGGACTATTTGAGGACTTTATCATTAGAGTGCAGATATTATAGAATGCAGATATTAAACATTTCTTAAATCATGTCTACATAATATTGAAATGATCAATAATTATAATATATGCTCACACCAAATATCTATGTATGCTTAAAATATCAACCTGTAATTAATTTACCTTAATGTGGAAATATTTTATTATTTTAAATGAATGCTCTTTATAAAATATTGCATCAATGTATACGTTAATTTCTTTAGTGCCCAAACCATACGTATATCCTGGACTCCTTGGAAAGGTTAGAATCAGTCATAAAAGAGCATTGTGAAAAGGGTACTGAACTTCATATCCAGGAACCTGGGCTCTGTTTCTGACTCTGCATATGGTTTTAGACCTATCACCTTTATCCTCTAAGTTCATCATTGTCCCCATTGATAAAATGAGAACATTAAATCACACGGAGCCAAGATTTTGAAAGGAAAATATTCAAAATCCCATCCAGTTACTCAATCCAGTTTAAAGTGCAGGATCTCCAGTTGGTGGTTAATCCTTTCAATCAGCTCTGGAAGGGACTGTATGTTATCTGGTGACCTATGACCTAAGTGGCAAGTTATCTGCCTCCACTTGCCCCCGCATCCCAATACATGTTCAAAATTCAATAGTGCATTGAGGCTAGTATGCCAGGCACCAACACCCTCATATGCAAAAGAAAAGGATGGGAGATTCCCAGCTGTCATTGGTGCCTAGCTAAGATGGAATTCTGCTGCTCAGCCATTGTGAGATGGCCCTGCCATAGTGGGAGAAGACTCTTGATTACACTCACTCTTCTTTTCTGAAAGGGACTCACTCATCCATTGCTCTCTGTAGCTCTGGCCTGTCCTCTGGTGGGACTCCCCCAATCTTTTACCCACCACTGCCATAGCTGAAATTGGGATTTGGAAGCATGCCCCAACAGAGGACACAAAGCTTTCTGCTAGCTCAAGTTTGGGATTTCAGGGGTGTTTCAAACTCAGTTTTCAGTCCAGACTTATCATGTGTTGGCAATACAGGTTTCTAAAAATTTACTAGACTTTTAAATACATTTTTGAGTAGAAAGATGCCCAAATTTCTTCCTAAACATAATATTCCGGATTTGTTGTTGTTGTTTTACCCTGGCTCCAGGCTTCTCTTTATCAACTTAGTGACACCTACTTGGAGGCCATCTGAAATAATAGGTGGAAAGGTCATTCCCTTAGTCTGAGGTTTGCTGAAAGCTGAGTACAGTTTACCTATGATTTCTAACTGGCTTTGTCACTCACGAAGGCTCTTACCAATTTGTGGTGCTTCCATTTGCAACACATGACTTCCAAGTTTGCCATAGGAGGGAAAGAGAGAGAATAACTGAGCTTGGGAGCTTTTAAAGCTAGGTACGTATCACTTCTCTCATTTCATTGGCTAGAGCTCAATAACTGGCAACTAGACTGAGAAATGGATCTTGCTTAGCATTGCCCAGGAGTTCTGCCATGATGCAAATATTCTGTTTGCGTACTGTACAAAATGGTAGACATTTGCCACATGTGGCTATGGAGCACTGTAACTCTTGCTAGTAAAACTGAGGAATTGAATTTTTAATTTTATTTCATTACAAATAATTTAAACAGCCACACACGTGAGTAGCAGCCACCATATTGGCTAGTACGGGTGCTTATTTACCCACAAAGAAATGAGAGCGGTGAGCAGCAAGCCCATCTCAGCCCAGCTGTGGGCATTTCCATCTGTGCTAGCAAGTAGTGAATGGTAGGCTGTCTCTGGGTACACCATTTCAAGTATATTTCCTCTGCAGCCTTCCAAACAGTGTTCTTATACAAAAAGTGGAAGTTCTCCCCACCCTCCTTATCCAGGCATACCAACACAAGCTGAGAAAAATGTACTACTTATATTGATGGTGGTCGTGTTATAAACCATATGTAAGAGGAAATGGATGGGGATGCATCCCAGGGGGAGGTCATGTTTGAGCGGGGAAGGAAGACGGCTAAGCCCCGGAAAGGGCTCAAGGCCAGCGGGGAGAGGAAGTCTCTGAGTTCCCCACTCCGCGTTCCGGCGCTGGGTGGCCAAGCCACTAATGAAACGCGCGGCAGTGGCTTCCTGGGCACTTCCCTGGGAGTCCTTGAGACCCGCCAGGGGCAGCTTAACCTCCACGGGGCGGCCCACGTGGGGCAGTGGGATGGAAGGTGGGTCCCCCTTCCCCGCCCGCTGCTGAGTCCCAGGATCTACAGGCGCCGTAGGGAGGGGCGGGGTGGTGTCCCAGGGGGTGGCCCCCACGCTTTGATTCAGGGTCTCCCCCTTCCTGCACCCTGCCAGCTTTGGGCTTGGTCTCTCTATTATTTACCCCATAACCCGACCTCACTCCTAACCTGCGGCTGGGCCTGGGCTCAGCCTGTTGGGGTTCTAATCCCGACCCAGCCTCCTACTAGCTGTGTGATTTGGGGGAGGTCGCTTAAGCTATCACAGTTTCCCCCTGTGAACGGGATAACAGAGCACTCGCCTTAGGGTTGTTGTGAAATTAAATGTTAGAACAAGTAAAGGGCTTAGAACCGGCACACAGTAGGTGCTCAGTAAATGCTGTCTGTTGTTACTTGGACTGGCACTTTCATGAGTTTAGATTCCTTTAGGGGCAAGAACCGTTTTGAGAGAGATTTGGGGGAAGGCACTAGGTCTGGTGCTGAAAGCAGTGGTTTCAGCCCCTGGTCTGTCATTTAATGTACATGTGAGCTTGGGCAAATCATTTCAGCTTTAGGAGCCTCAGCCTCCTCCTGTAAAATGGGGGAATGCATCTTAGACGATTATTATGCAGGTCAGTAATAAAACTTCAGCTCCCACTTGGGGAGTCCAGCGTGGTGTTACCTGCTCTGTGCCGGGGAACTTAATCTTTCAATAGCCCTACTTAAACCTGCTGGAGTCCCACAGCCAGGAATCTAGGCAGCCAGGGTTGGAAGTGAAGCCCCTCTGTTCTATGTCAGTGTGTTTTGTCAGCTACAGAGCTGGGCAGGTTTGGGGGAGATGGAGGAGAAAAGAAAAAGAAAAAGAAAAACAAACAACCATATATAAGAACATTATTCATGTTCTATACATAAAAACAGGAATTGAATGCAATAAAAGGGACTTTATGCTATCACAAAAGTTTCTGGTTCTGCCTTTCCCCTTATTTCATGAATAAGGAACATATTAATCTTCCTATTTTCAATCCTGAATGAGTTACAGACAAGCTTCAGTCAGTTGATGCTTTTTCGTTTTTGTGTAGGAGATTGTCATGGGAAGGTTATTAGGGCAGTGAAGTGCATTAGCTATTCTCTAAAGTAAACTAAATCCTCGTTGATTAAAATGCAAAGCCTGTATAGCCACGTGTGTAACAACAATTTTGGGTAAGGAATTAACTGCAGAAGTAAAGTTTTTAAATTGTCAATTGCTCCTTTAGAGATTTCTATTTTATATATTTAGCCCATTTATAGTTTATTAGCTATATTTTATTTCTAAAATAGTTATATTTTATTCATTATATTTTATTTCTAAAAATGAAATAAGCATCTTAATAAGAAAGCTAGAAATCTTTTCAACAATGTTTGGATGTTAATTTTTTAAATTTCCCATTTTTTCCAAATCTATACTACTTTTTCACACAAAATTTATAATCATACATTTCTTTTTGTCAAAAAGTATTGTGTAGTTGACAAAAGTAGAAAATAAGCATCTTTCCTGTGAGTTGGCGGTAGCCTAAAATGACTGAAATTGAAGTACCTTAGGGCAAATAAAGAAACATTCTATACCAGCTCACACAAGACACACATACCCCTCTCCCCATTAAAGTTCAAGATGCAATACTCTAGTATCCTATTAATACTTTAGTTAGTAATATCTTTGTTCAGTGAAACCAATTATGTGAATGATTATCTCATTTCCCACATTATCTTTCTCTGAATAGCTGGAGGCAATACTTTGGAAGAACAACAAACAGAGCCAGTTCCAAACAAAATTATGAAGTAAAAAACTTACACTTCCTTTCCTCAACCATCTGTTTCTCAGATTTTCCAGTACCTATGCATTTCCCTGCTTTTAGCTAATCAAAACCTATTCACTTTAAAGGGCTGGGTGTGCTGATTTTATAATCATTTGAAATCATTTGAAGTTGAGTGTTAGCTCGTCTACTAGCTATTTGTATTTTAAGTCAATCACCTGTTCCTGTATAGAGTGAAAACCTTCTCTGATGAAGGAATTTCAGGTAGGAGGAAGGAACTTGAAGACCTTGTAGTGGTGACTTCAGGGGCTGCCAGAAGTCACCCAGAAGAAATGGTCAATTTGCACCTGTGGGAGAAGGTGGAATTCTCATGGTAGATGACTCTATGCTCCAGAAGGTGATGGCATACATGTGTTCAGTCTCTTTCGTCTGTGAAGGGTTCCTGAAGGCTTGGATACAAAAAAAAAAATCTGGACCAACTAATTGTCCTTATTACTAACTTAACACTAAAATGTGTGGATTTTTTATTAGTCATCAAGTCATATAAAGCTAGAAACATGGTTGCTTCCTTTTGTCTCTAAGACCTAGCTCCCAACTCCATCTACAATGTGCTAATAAGTCTTGTACTTTCTTTGTCAAGTTCTCTCTGCTCTGGGGCCAGAGGGCAAGGACTTTGCATTTATAGCACGTCTTTATCCCCAGAAACTTCTTGGAGATTTTTATCTAAAGAATCCTCATGTCTCTGTCCTTTAGTGAATGAGGACAGAGAGGACTCAAGGGATTTTTCTAAGAACAATTGTCTTTTAAGGTTATTGGTAAGGTCACTTTATTTTCTCTTAAACCAGTTCATGTGGAAATTCCTGACAAACCTACTGTCATTTCAAAAGGATATTTTTTAAAGAAAATTACTTTAGTTATAAAAGAAGTTTAGTTATTTTAGTAATTTAGTTAGTTGATAGGATTCATTCACTTTGCATATTCATTCGATTCTCTCTCTCTCTCTCTCTCTCTCTCTCTCTCTCTCTCTCTCTCACACACACACACACACACACACACACACACACACACACACACACATATCAGTGCTTGGCCTTGAAGGTAAATAATCTATGAGTCGTAGGCCCAAACCACAGGTAACTCACAAATAGTCCCCTTTACACTAATGATAAAAGCTTCATCCCTAAGATGCTGTTGCTGTTTTTGTTTGTTTGTTTTTAAGTTTTAAGAGGAATAAATCACCTTTCTTAGACTAAGGTGGACACACAATTTATCATCCAAATACATACAGTTTTGAAAGTGAACAGGGTACTATTATCAATTATGCCTGGACCAGAGACGAGCTCTCTTTTCTTCGATGCATCTTTACCCCATTTGACCCCCTGTATGTACCCCCTAGATATGCTGGTTTATATGCCCACCTTCCTTTTCCAAACTCTAAGTCTCTTGGCTCTTAACTTGCAACACCCTTCTCTCCTGCTGAGGGTGGGGCAGGATGGCAGGTATAATGGTATGACAGGAGAGCGGGGTCTGATGGGTATAATGGTATCTGTGCTTGTGTTTGCTGGGAAGCTAGCCATCCTCTCCAGAAAGCATAGCAGTCTGGGCCTCAGGAACTGGGAGAGAACCAGTCTCAAGACCCAGGATCCAAATGATTTCTCCTACAAGACTTGGCTACAAGCGAGAGACAATTTAAGTTAAATATAAAAACAGAAAGTAAATAAGTTGTGTTAAAATCGAAGCACAAAAGCTCATAATGATGTTCCAAAATTAAATTCATATACAGAATTATGTCATCAGCATGACAATCCTTACTGCCACCCATTTCTTCTCTATCCTTGCCAACCCATGAATCAAATTAGAGTCACATTAATAATAATCTAAATTGTGTTGATTCTAGCTCTAAACTGCGTAACACATAAACTCACCTCCTAAAATTTCTCCCCTAAGTATTGCTGGATGTAACTGGTGTGGTTCGTATGTGCTCACCAACCCTCCTTTTATATGTTTTCCTTCTTTTTGCTCACTTGTTAATATCCCTGCTGTGACAGCTACTGAGGTCAGTGCTTTGACGTTGCTACTCGCGGCTGGCTCCATGAAACAACACTTCGAGCCTGCGCAGCTTTAGGAAAATGGGCAGAGCCAGCTGGACCTGGTGCAGTGAGGACTTTGGAGAACTCAGCCTGGCTCTGACATGTTACTACATTTCATACAGTTGGGAGAAGCTCCCTACTTAGCACTTCGTGTGGCTGGCTGCAATAAGCAGTGGAAATTGCTGTTTTCTGAGCCTGTCTAGTGTACAACAAAGCAGGGCTTTCAGGAGTCAATCTCTGGCTGAAAGAGACTAAAAACAAGGAATTCTCTATACATTTGGGGGGTGGGGTGGGATTTTGAATGGGGAGGAGATATCCTCCCTCTGGCCCCATCATCACTCACCTGGGGTGGAATAGGGTGTAGGACGGTGGGTTTTCCGCTAACAGAGGTTCCTCCACATAGAAACACAAGGCAAAAGGAAAGGAGATCCTGACCATTCACCTTCCTGAGGACTCTAACATTGGCCTTGGGATTAGATGGAGTACAAGGACTCCCATTTTGGTTTTCCTCCCAAGAAAACACACACTATCTTTCAAGGCCACGATCCACATCGTCTTAATCATTGTGTTATACTACCTCCCTGGGATTGCTTGTACATTACAAAATTTCGATAAATGTTAACTAAAATCAACATAGTTATTCTCACTATTATCATTCTTTCAGTCATAAATAAGTTTGGATTACTAAATACACTTTTCTAAAATTGTTCTTAAATATATGCAAATCAGAATAACCTTAGCAACTTGCCACAGTCTTCCTGGAACATATTTCAAAATGCAAGTTGATGTGGAAATCTCTTCAGCTCATGTTCCCCGCAAAGCAAGTATGCTAGGGAAATCCTCTCTCATCAATCATGGTAGTTAGAGTCTGGAAGCTAAACACTACAAAAGCTTGTTGGGGAGGTAGTACTGAAGAGGTAGTATTAACTGGGTCAAATACTCAAGTATGCTTTTTTTTTTTAATAAATTTATACTGTATAAATAAATTTGTGCTTGATATGATTGCCTATTCTCATTTCTGGGCATTCTCATTTTAAAACTCAGTAATAGACTGGCAACGTGTTTTTACAGTGGCCTGAGAATTCACAGTAATGTATGAAGTTAAAGTAACTTTTAAGGCTGGAAAAGCTGGTCCTTAAATTTTGTAATCAATGGCATGTCTTAGGATGCATTCAGCAGAAGGTTGTTGAGGATAAAATTCAACTGGCTTAAATAAGGATAGGAACTCTATTTTCATATATAAAATAAAGTCTAGAGTTAGAGACCTTGAAGGGTTGGTTAATTCAGTGGCTCAACACTGTCAACAGGGGTCCAATTCTTTCTGCCTTTCTCTTCTGCCATCCTCACTGCATTGGTTTTTCTTCTCAGACATGTCACCTCCTGGTCGCAATATGGCTACACCAGCTCCCAGCATCGCATCTTCACATATGTCCTCTATCTCAGATTCCTTGTTAAAAATGAGCAAAACTCTTTCAGGAGGCTCCCCAGACACTTCCCTCATGTCTCAGTGGCCAGAATACTGTTGCTTGAGTTTTCATAAACCAACTACTGAAAAGACTAACGGACTTTCCATGACTGACTAATGTCATTCACTAGGGCAGGGGGGAGGCCCAGCTTCCTTGAAGCACAAAGGGGCAAATATTCCAACAAAACTGGTTTTCAGTTGGCAGGAAAGTGGGACTGGAAGTGGCCTTTGGATAGGCAACCAATTTTATCTCATACATCAGCAGTAGCAAAACACCACAATTGGAATAGCTATCAGGAGATGCCTCTGGTTTCGGTGTGTTTAATTGAGCACACACCAACTTGGTTCTGACTGCAGCCAGTACATCTTGTACCTCAAAGTTACCGTGGTATCAGGCAACAGTGACAGATGAGTTTTGTTTTTAGTAAAATATATTTATAAAAATTCCAATTGTTCAATGTGTGTATCCTCCACACATTTCTGTGTCTGAGAGTTGTTTGGCTATTGCTTTGCTTTGTTGATGATAGAGCAGGGCCAATCAAAGTTCTTCTATAACTTTAAGAGAGTGACCATAACTCTGACTGCTCTAGGCTTTGACATATCAATATCTTCAAAAGTCCCTCCATATTTCTTGAGACTCACTGATAGGCTGATTTTTTCTGAGCTGCTCCTGCTTCTTTTTTTTTTAAATTAAAGTTTATTGGGGTGACAATTGTTAGTGAAGTTACATAGATTTCAGGTGTTCAATTCTGTAATACATCATCTATATATTACATTGTATGTTCACCACCCAGAGTCAGTTCTCTTTCCATCACCATATATTTGATCCCTCATCTACCATCCTCCTCCCCCTTACCCTTTGGTAACACTAAACTATTGTCTGTGTCTGTGAGTTTCATTTCTTCATTTGCTTTTCTTGTTCCTTTGTTGTTTGCAGTTTTATATATCACATATCAGTGAAGTCATATGATGCTTGACTTTTTCTGTCTGACTTATTTTGCTTAGCATTGTAATCTCAAGATCCATCCAGGTTGTTGCAAATGGCACTATTTCATCTTTTCTTATATTCACAACTATGAAAAAAGCAAGTTAAGATTTATTTTTGCTAATTCTATATTTGGTGCTTACATTATATTTAAGAAAACAATAAATGAAATCATGCAAAAAGAATATCAAAATGAGAAATCAAATCATTTGTGTTATAAAACACAAGCAATGGCTCACACAATGGGTAACGGAGTCATGTCCTTGTGGTAGTATTTCCCTCCAGCCCACAGTAATGGGAGTGACATTTTATCTAAAGAGATAGCAGGTCCCTATATCAGCAAAATGCAAAAAAGTAATAGATGATTCTTTTGTGCTAAGTAGTGCTGTTATCACAAGTCATTGCTTGTGGTCTGAGAATCCTCCAGCTTCTCAGAAGATTCAAGCCCTATACCTCATGAACTAGAGTGTCTGACTCATTTAATTTCACATGGGATGGCAGGCAATGGAGAATGAGGCTGGGGATGGAGCTGAAATTTGCTGCAACTTCTCCCCTGCTACCACCTGCTCATAACCCCAAAGAAAGATTTAGTCAGTGAACCACCAATTCTAGCAGCAAGTCAGTGGTTAAGGAAGTGATTTGAAGTGAACCTGAATGATGCTCAGAGATGTCTTCTCTCATTCATGTATCTTATCACTTCCTTCCCCCCAGAAGAAATGAATCCTCTTGTGCCTGACTGGAAAGGAAGCTAAGAACGGGAATAGGAGTCTCTGGGCAATCATGGTGCTCTGCACCAAGTGGGTAAATCCTCAAGTTCCCAAGGAGAGATCAATCTGAAAGGACCAAGAAAAGAGCTTAGGGATTGAGTCCCTTGGGGAAGAAGGCCAGCAGGACTTATAGGGGAATAAGGACTCCAATCAACCCAATTCTATAAGAAAAAATGGGAATAATGTCAGAATCAAGTCAAAAGCACAGTGAAAAGAAACTAACCAATTAAAATGTGTGTGTGTGTGTGTGTGTGTGTGTGTGTGTGTGTTCCAAATGGGAAGGATAATACTACATGCACAGTTTTTCTGGAAGGCAATCTCATATGACACAGGCCATTTTGAAGCAGGGGATGCTATACACCTAATGGGAGGTACAGCTAATATCTTGCCATTGACTTTCAGGGGAGAATTTCAAGAGACAACCTTTGTATTTTCATAGTTGTACAGGAGAAATGTAAGTAGGGAACAAGAATTATTTTATGGGAATATTTGTAGAACACAGATTTGGCCAGGAGAGCATGGGCTAATTTTCTTTCTTTTTTTAATGAGTAAGATAGAATAGGTTTAACCTGACATTTTATCTCTTAACTTGCAGTTTTGTTTAATTTTGTTTATGTGAACATAGAAAGAATATGGCCTGAAAAGACCCAACAAATAGCCTTACAACTTTTTAAAAACATAGTATATTTCTTTCTGGACTCCAAACACAATTTTAACATATATTCAGGCTCTCATGAGAACAGAATTTGTTAGTTAAATAAATAAACAATTAGATTGGTAGTAAAAATGCCAGTATAGGTAAACTTACTCTGAGGCAGATGGTAGCTAATTCTTGGACACAAGATAGAGAATAAAATTACCACTACAGCCCTGGAGCTAACAAAATTCAGGACAAATTTGAGCAATTCAGTAGCTTCATTATGCTATAACGTTTCATATTCCTAATTAGCATCCTTTCCATTCTCACAGAAAAAAATTACCAAAGTTCATTCTGCTCAGAAATGGTCTCAATTTAGTATTCATTAACTTATAAGCTAAAAATGCGTGTTCTGAGTTGCCCTAGTAAATGCTTAAGTTCCTCAGTTTGTTTCTTATTTCCTTACATGGATTTCTTATCAATTTTTTTCTTATTTTAAAAACAGACATTAATTTTTTAAACATGTGGTTTTACATTATTACTCAGAACAATATATTTAGATTTTGTTTTAAAAATTTACCCAACAAACTCTAATTGCTTGAAGTTCATTATCAAAAATCAACATGTGCTGAGAGTTAAGTAAAATTAACCTTTGTTAATGGGCTATTATCCAAACATAATGGTAGTTTATTTTCAAAGCTCACACTTGCTTCAAATGGGGTTTTTTCATTTGTACCAAATTCCTGAGTCTTTCCAGCAGTCCTTGTGATTCATACAGATATAAAGCAGATGGAAACAATTTGCCTGAAAGAAAGCTGGATGGGATTCATTTATACATTTAGGCTCTCATTCTCAAAATAATTATGTGCCATTCGGGTACTTTTACATAGTTTATAGTCAAATGGAAAAAAAAATCAGCTATCCAGTCCAGGTTGAAAACTCTTTAAAGGGGAAAAAAAAATTCTTTGGAAAATGTGGTAGGCAGGCAGGATAATGGCCCCCCAAAGATGTTTGTGTCCTAATCCCTGGAACCTGTAAATACATTAGATTACATGGCAAATGGAATTAAGGTTGCAGATGGAATTAAGGTTGTCAGTCTGCTGACCTTGAGATGGGAAGATTATCCTGGTGGGGCCAATATAATTGCAAGAGTTCTTACAAATGGAAGAAGGAGGCAGACGAATCAGAGTCAGAGAGGGATGTGAAGATGCTATGCTGCTGATTTCAAAGTTGAAGAAAGGGCCCATAAGCCACAGACGTGGGAGGCTCCTAGAAGCTAGAAAAGCCAAGGAAATATTGGGTTGTTGGAAAAGTTATGACATATTCTTTCTTATGTGTTTCGTTGCAAAAATGTTTCATGACTTTTCCGATAACCCAATACATTTTTCTCTAGAACATTCAGAAGGAACACGGTCTCGCCAATGCCTTGGTTTTAGCCCATTGAGACCCAGTTCAGACTTCTGACCTATGTGATAATAAACTTGAACCATGTGATAATAAATTTGAGGGTTTTTGCAAGTCACTAAGTTTGTAGTAATTTGTTACAGCAGTAATGAGAAACTAATACAGATAGTATATAGTGACATCTTGAGATGCCTTCCAGAGGCTGCTACCATCATTAATTCAAGCCTTTACCCTCTATTCAGAAATCACAGCTTGAGCACGTGTCAGGCAGTGTTATACAGAGGACCAGACACATTGCCTTGTCCTCTGAGAAGCGTGCAGTCAGCCCAGTGTGGGACACAGACTCATGAACACAAAGACACAACAAATGAAAACAAGTATTTTATGAGCTATGTTTAACATGCTTTTAAAGAACAAGTGCCTATGTAACAACCTTGGCTTCCTCAATTTAAAACAAATCAGAGTCTCTGGGTCCGCATTTATCTGAATAGTGAGAACAGTACATTTCACCAAATATATCTTCAGAAATAAAGATGATGTGCTTGAAAGTTTTGCCTAGTTATTGCCAAGTACATCTTTAGATCTGACCAGCTTTAGTGACTGAAAGCTGCTGCAAAGACTTCATGATAGCTGACTTCTGGGCTGAGCAAGAGTCACCAGGGTCCTCAGTCAGTGGTTTGTGGCACAGTTCCCATTGGTTAACAGGGAATCAGCTAATTCCCATCAGAGGCAATTTTAACTGTAGGTGAATCTGTAAAGTAAGCTAACTTTGTCCCACGTTTTTACTCTTTTCAAAAATCTTCCTTTAGATTCTACCTCCCAGTTGCCTGAAAATTTCCTTTACTGTAGTGAAGTAAAGTTATCTGAAAGTAATTAATAGGCAATGGTACTGATTTGGCATGTTACACCTTCAAAGCATATTACAGGTGACCAAAAAAGGTTTCGTGACAAAGGAATTTTATTGCAGGTAAAGTATCAGGCACTTGGATCCAGGGAAAAGAGAAGCATCAGGTACAAACTTTATGTGGCTTAATCAAACCACATAGACCATCTTTCCAGACAGTTGTGATGCCAGACAGTTATGCTACAGCTACAAAGAAAGACTACAACACAGAGCAAAAGCAATTGAGAATTATGGTTCAATAAAACTAAATATTATGCATATTGAAAAGTGAAAAAGAATGATAATCTAACAATCATAACAATTCAAAATATATAACTAGAGAGAAAAGGATTAAAGATGCCATGAACCAAAAAAACAACAAATGATATGTCTTAGTAGGAGAATTAACTGGCTGACGATAGGAATGATTTTGAGTAATAAGCACTCTTATTGACAGAACGCTTTGTGGCCAACTTTAGAAGAATTATCTTCCACATCAGTTAATATAATTTCCTGTTTCCTTTTTGCCCCTGGTTCAGAAATTATGTTCATCAAATTATTCTCAGCTACCATTACTACTATACTTAAAAATGTGATGTTTTATAATTATAAGAATGCATTGAGATTTTTAAAAGTGTTTTTATCAGTTATACAGTGACCTTAGAAATGATTTTTCTATATGAAATGCAAAATATTTGTCTTCATAGAACTGAATAAGTAACTTACTAAATAGATCATTTAATGTTTGTTAACTTTATACATGATTCTATCACTAATTCTTTGGTAGAGATGTTGACTCCCAGACAATCTTCCTTTTTTTGTTAGAGTTTTCCTTGGTAAAATAAATGGAAACAATAATTACATCATAATATATCAACAGAGACTGAATGGCTTAAAGCAGAAAGATCTCACTTAAGACTATATAGTTACCAACATCAAGAGTTCCCTTTTAGTCTCAAAAGTCCAGATGATAACAACAGAAATGTGATCAATGATTAGGTATTCTCCTTTTACTTTGACAGAAGGAATTAGATAAAACACAGCTCACACCACTTTTCAATTGTTCTAACTTTGCCTTCAGAAGTCCTGAACAGCATTGTCATGAAAACGTGTCAAGAGAAAAGTCATTCAGAGGGGAAAGTCGTCTTACATGCTTCTACACTTGGGGAATAGAGAAGGGCTAACATCAGGAAACAAATAAATTTTGTTAGATGAATATGGAATATGAATATGAAGGAATTGACCTTTTAAACACATTTGGTTCATCGTTTTGTACCCAAAATGTCACAGGCCTTGTTTGTGGCAAAAAAGTCAAATGGCAAAATCTTTAAGAAAGAGGGAAATAAAGAGGGTCATTTTAAATGATGCACCTTAATTTCAACAGCCGAAATGATGAAACGGGTGAATGTCATTAAACACCAGGGGCAAATATCTAGAAAAGCACAGAGCAATGGAAAACAACAAGGCTCTGTCTGTGTGGAGGGGATAGAGCAATCCAGTTTTCCTCTCTGCTATCCAATGATAGCCCATGTAGGAAAAAAATGTGTAAGTCATCTGCCCCAAATTCAGGAAGGCTTTGAGATCTGCCCTTTCGACATTGTCCACAACAAAACCCAAAGATGTGACCATATCATTCATTGTTAGCAAAGTACACAAGTCACCGATTACATGGCAGCTTGCTGCAAACCAAGGAAATAAACTGAAGTGTGGCCCAGTGCATGGTGCTCCACTTGGGCAGCGATCATTATTGCCTAGAGAGCTTGTTCAAATGCAGATGACGGGCTCTGCCCCTGACTTTCTGATCTAGTAGGTCTGAAACAGGACCTGAGAGTTTGCATTTCTGTCAAGTTCGCAGGCGATTCTGCTGGTCTGGTTAGCACGCTCTGAGAATCAATGTGGGAAATGGCACATATAGGTATCTTTTATACAGGTATCTTTATCAACTACCTGTATTAAAAGTCTTGTGAGAAACCTCTTTGTGATTGCAGATGATCAATACTGTATCATGCCATGATGTCTCTCCTATTCAAAAATTATTTCCTAATTTATTTCATACTGTTTTAAATATGCATCTTCTCTTCCCACCTGTAGTAAAATGGCATTAATGCCTCCAAATCTCCACACCTCCCAGTGTCCACACGTTTTACAATTTCCCCTAGAAAAGAGGAAGAATAGTTTTTCCTTACTTCTCAATTCTAGGCAGGGCTTGTGACTGACTTTGGCAATAGAATGAGGCAGAAGTGTGCAGTTTCCAGACAAGGCCTCAGGAGGCCTTGTATAGATCAGTTCAAAGAATCATGAGAAAGACACGCCTGAGCCAGCCAACCGGCCCCAGGAGGAGCATAAGAGACACGGCAGGCAGAGCCCTCCAGTTGAGCTGCCTACCTAGCCTGGCCCAGAGCAGAACTGTTAGCCAACCACAGACCCATGAAGGAGCCCAGACCAGATCAGCCATGCCTGGATGAGATCAGTCAAGCCCCAGTAGATTGGCTGATCACTAATCAACCCATACATGTGTAAGTTCTAATAAATGGTTCTTTATATCACTGAGTTTCAGGGTAGTTTGCTAGGCAGTAAAATACATGATCCCTAAAAACTAAACCCACTATTTTTTAACCATTAAGCTAGTTAATCAATATGATAAAAACTAGATTTTCTTTGATTCTATCTTTGCTTCCAGCATCTGTGGGGGAAGACATTTTAATAATTCAATGTCATGCTTATTCTGCCTCAGGTAATAGAAGGGAATGTGATTTTGTAAAAACTTAGGAAATAAATTATTTGTGCAAGCTATTATTCTAAGATCTGAAATCTAGTCACATTTGCTTCTAGAAAATGGAAATTCTCCCAAATTCTAGGCTTTGATGAAAATGAAAATAAATTCCTTAATACTTGACACACTTCATAACTTCACTATTCTCTTAAACACTAAAAAGTTTTTTGGGGGGGCAAGAGGGAAGGCGGAAGAGAGTAAAGGGGGTCATGTATATGGTGATGGAAGGAGATTAGATTTGGGGTGGTGAACACATAATGCAGTATATAGATGATGTGTTATAAAAATGTACACTTGAAACTTATATTATTTTATTAACCAAAGTCACCCTCATAAATTTAATTTTAAAAAAGAGTTATTTTTAGTTTTGACTCAATAGCTCCATTGTTCAGGATTCTGTAACTTGAATATAGAAAGCTTTAAAAAATAGGAAAATGGCATTATATTTGATGGAAGAGAGGATTATATTTTTAATTTTGATAATGAAAATTAAAAGTACTGATTTCTCATGTAGTTACATAACTAGTATTACTTTCCCTTTAACTATCTAATACATAGAAGTTCACTGTAATGCTTATCAATAGCTCAGTGTAATTTTTTAAATCAATTTTATTCCTTCAAGACAAGAGATTTATATAGTAAAAATATTGAGGCAACCTATCTTCTATCAATGTAATTAAGAACTCAAAATTTAAGAGCTGAAAAAATGCATTCAAGAAATCAAAGAAACTAGCTGAAAAGTACCAGAGAGAAAATGTCTGTATATGTTGAGGCTATGGACACAAATTAAAAATAGCTTTTTACAAGAGACTAAAAATATATACAATATTAATAATATAGAATAAGCTATAAACCAGTCAGGTACTTTCTTTAAAATTCATTTCTAAAGAATTGATTCAAACTGGGCTGCTTCATTCTTCATTCACACTTGATTACATCAGGGGTCGGCAAACTGCGGCTTGCGAGCCACATGAGCTCTTTGGATATGTTCAGTCTCAAAAGTTTGCCAACTCCTGTAAGAGCCAATCCTGTCCCTCACAACAATTTAAAAATTACTCAAGAGCCATAAATATATTTTTATATAATCACCATTATGTAAATAAAATCCTTTAAAATTTTTATAAATGAAACTATGATAGTTTTATTTTCATTTTCAATTTTACTTCAAAGCCACAGTTCATGAGCCGCAGTTTGCTGACCCCTGGACTATACAATGCTTTCAGTTCTTGCTTCTCAGCATCTAGATATTGCTACTTAATAGAAGCCACAATGACTGCTTATTTATGCCTTTTTTTAAGTTCTCCTGATAGATTTTCAATGGAACTCAATTTTTTTTTTCAGCAGTGAAAACAAATCACCATAACCATTCCTCCTATTATATTTCCTGTTCCCTATCGCATCCATCATAGTGAAGGCAACAGCATTTTTCTTGTATTATTTTGGCCAAGTCCTTTGAGGGGCCAGAGTCTGCCTTTCCACAAGGAAATCCGGGAAGACAGTGTTGTTCACAATCAACATGCTTCATGGTTATTAACTTATCCATCCATTCATGTGACAGATATTTATTGAGGGCCACTAAGTGGCAGGCACAGTTTGAGGCTTTGGGGATACAGCAGTGACCAAAACAAACTCCCTGCTTTCAGACAAAATAGGATATAAATAGCAGGAAAGGTAAGTGCTATAAAAATCAAAGCAAAATAAAAGAAATAATTATTCCCTCTGAAGAAGTCAAAATATTTCAGATATGTTTGCTAATTCTGTCAGTATGTCATTTAAAATGGGATGCTAAAAACTTAGGATGTAGAAACAGCAAATTTTGCCCAATGAGTAAATGCCAAAGAGAAAAAATGTCCCAAGGATACAAAAATATGCAAAACCCCTTCTACTGACATCTAGTTTTCTAGAGCCGCTGAGTATATCAACTGAAGTTAGAAATGAATGCTTCGAGGCATTTTGGAAATGAAGGAAGAGTGACAACCTATGGCCTCTCTTCAGCTACATGTGTGAAGAGACAGTGGGAGAGTTTCTGAAAAATAAGAATTATTCAGCTGTGTTCCATTACTCTTATCTCCTCTCCCTGGGACATTTTTTTATATTAAAGAAAAGCCTTCTGAACAAAAGAAAGAAACAAACAAAAAAAGAAAACAAGGGGGGAGAAAAGGAAATGATTTATTCCAGTGAGTCTTGCACTAAAGCAAAAAGGAGTTAAGATGAAATCAAGCCTCTTGGTGCAGGTACTTGTTTTAAAATTAAGATTAAACACTTCAAAGTGAAGAACAAGATGAGCATAGATTCCTCCCAGGAAAGTGCAGCTGTTAGCTGCCTTAACGTTCATCGAAAAGCAACTCCAAAGGTCACTGACCTCCGTAAGGCCTGGTCACTGGCTGTAGTGCCTGAGTGGATCCCGTGGAGCAAACGCAAAAAAGCTGTAAGCAGCAAGGAGCCAATCCCCAAGCAGGCTGCCTCCCTGCTCTGGGTTTCTATGCGGCCCCTACATGCAGGAGCTGCGTCCACCAGCCCGAAGCTGTTCTCCTTCTAGCTCCACTTCTCCAAACAAATGTTCAAGCCCCAAGAATCAAGACTTCAACTCAATTAACTTGAGGATAACATTTTAAATTGTCAATATATTATTAAGATAATAATAGTATTTACGTCATGGGGTTATTAAAAGCATAAAATGAGCCAATATTTGCAGATGCTTAAAATAGGGCTTGGTACATAATAATTGCTAATGTGCTTGCTAAATAATGTAAGTAAATATGTGAAATAAATCTGTAGTAGTCGTTTGTTTGCTTTGGAAATTAAATGAAATATTACCTATAATACTCTCACTCAGTTTCTTCCTGTGGATAACAAAAGTATCTTGCTGGATGCCTTCACATCACTAGAGCTCTGTTTAATTAATATACCTGTATCTACTTGGCTCTCATTTTTACCTAACACTGCAGTCACCAAAATGGAATCCATGAACTTTAGGGAGTTCACTAAGCTGGATGAAGAAAATATTAGCACTTCCCTTGATATTTTCTTATCTAAAAATAAAACAATATAATAACATTATAATTATTAATTCTAATCACAATTAGAAATTATGCTTTAATATACATATTATACAAATAGAGCTATCCAGTATAAATTTTAAATAACTATATATTTATTAGGGACAGACGCAAAAATGTTGTAATGATGAAACCTGAGAATAGATCATCTATATGTTCTTCCCTGTTTCAGGTCCAATGAAAGAATATGTATAAACATTTTTACTTAAAAAGCATAAAATATAGTGTAAGCTTTCTTAATGTGGAGCTTGTGAGTCCCTGGAGGATCCGTGAATGGAATTCAAAAGGTGTGTGAGCCCCTTGAGATTACATAAAGCATTTTATATGGCTGTATAGTTAGGCCTTCTACTGGGCCTTAGTACAATTTTCAAAGAGCCAGAGACTCCCCAAAAATTAGTGAGATGAGCAAAACTTTTCCAAGTTCTGAAAGTCTATTTTAAGTCATGTATTTAAATGCCTCCTTTCAATAAACAGGATTTGATTACAGAATGAATTGTTTTTAAGGAATTAAAGCACTTCAGAGAAGTGATGTCAGCATGATGGCAGTGTAGGATGTCCCTCTTGCCTCCCTTTTGAAACAACTAAGCAGGTGTCTATCCAGAAACAAACGTGGGAGTTGTGGATCCAGGGCCATATGCTGAGGTACCTGGAAGGAGTCTCACCCACCTGTACACCTATAATAGGCAGACAGAACTTGATACAGTCTGTAGAATCAATGGAGCCAATGAAGCTGCCCCAACATGCTCTTCCATGTTGGGGAAAACCTGGAGAGTGCTGACTTGGAAAGATACCAATTGACAGAAGAGAATTTGTAGAAGTCCAGCCTTCCCGAGGGGAGATTCCAGCATGCAGCTGGGGGGAGAGGGGGATGAATTTTGATGCAGCGGGCAGGGTAAGAGGAACTTTGCCAGCGCCACTCTTCCACCAGGATGACCCAGAGTGGGGTTGAACTGTCTGGAAGCAACCTCTCCCAGGGGGAAAAAAGAGAGTGGTGAGCTACCCCATCTATGTGGGATGCAGCTGGAAACACCCATTTCTCTCCAGCAGCCCCCAGAGTACTGAGGTGGATCTCCATGTCTAAGGGGAGATCAGGAAAGAGGCAGATAAGACTATGAAGGGCATTAAAAAGATGCAGTTCATACTGACTGTAATGAGGAAGTCAGCAGGAAGTTTACCTATGAGCCTTTGAAAGAACTTCACCTAAGGATCTCCCCAGTGGATCTACAGTCACCCCTCCAAAACCCCAAGTTATAAACTCACACTTTCCCCTACTCTGTAGCTGCCTCTTTGTGCTCAATCAGGAGTGCAGCTGTGAGAGCCAGTCCTGTAAACCAAGTGATATCAAGAAAACAAATAAGCAAAGGAGAAACCACCAATTTGAGCTGTAGCGCCACCTTCTGGAAAACAAGAGAGATTTCTAACAGCTTGTCTTGAATTGTAAGAACTAAAGAAGGTATTAAAGCTTAAGAGTTCTGCCAAAAGTGGTAGCAGAAAGTATGGAGCAGGTATCCACACAAGGTCCGGAAAAACACCAGAGATGACAGCACCAACGAACAGTATACCGCTGCTGAAAACAGCTAGTAAAGATTTGAGGAGGTGCCTGCTAAATCAAATGTGAAAGCAGCAATGCAAAAAATACAAAAAAACAGGAAGAATCAAGAACAAAAGTCATCATCAAAAGATAATAATTATCCAATAATAACTGAGCTCAAAGGCACAGAATTTTGTGATTTAGCTAATAAAGAATTCAAAATCACTGTTTTGAGGAAATTCAATGAGCTACAAGAAAACTCAGAAAGAGAATTCAATGAAATCAGGAAAAAAATTCCTAAACGAAATGAGAAAATTTGAAAAACAGATAGAAATCATTTTTAAAAATTACAAAACAGAAATTGTGGAGTTGATGAATTCAATTAATGAAATTAAAAAAAATGCAATAGAGAGTATCTACACAGAGTAGATCAGATGCAGGATAGAATAAGTGACCTAGAGGACAAGAACTTTGAAATAAGCAAATCAGAAGAGAACAAAGAAAAAAGAATAAAAAAAGAGCAAAGAAAGCCTACATAATCTATGGATTCCATTAAATATATGAATATTAGAATAATCAGGATTCCAAAAGGAAAAGAGAGACATAAGGGGACATAAAGTTTATTTAAAAAAATAATAACTGAGAACTTCCCAAACCTGGGGAGTCTTGGACATCCAAATTCACAAAGCTAACAGATCACCCTATTAGTTCAATGCAAAAAGACCTCCTTCAAGACACATTATAATGAAACCGTCAAAAATCAAAAATAAAGAGAGAATCCTAAAAGCAGCCAGAGGAAAAGAGATTGTAACCTACAAAGCAACCCCCATTAAGCTCTGAGCCAATTTCTCAGCAGAAACTTTACAGGCCAGAAATGGAATAACATATTCAGTGTTGAAATAAAAAAATTGCTAGCCAAGAATACTCTATCCAGTAAAGCTATGCTTCAACTATAAAGGAGAAATAAAGACTTTCCTCTTTCTTAGACAATGATTAATTAATTAGTTAATTAATTAATTACATTTCTAAAAGCAGCTGAGGAGTTCATTGTCACTAGACCTGCCCTGTAAGAAATGATGAAAAGAGTTCTTCAAGCTGAAATGAAAAGATGCTAGTTAGTGATATGAAAGCAAAAGTATACAACACATTGGTAAAGATAAATATACAGCCAGATTTAGACAATTCTAATTCTATAATAGGATGGTGTGTTAAACTCTTAACTATAGTACAAAGGTTAAAGAAAAAGAGCACTAAAAATAACTATTGCTACTATAATTTGTTAATCAATACACATTATAGAAAGAAGTAAATGTGACAGCAAAAACATAAACTATGGGGGAAGTGTAAAAGGGTAGATTTTTTTTATATGTGACCAAAGTTAAATTGTTAGCTGATTAAAATACACTGGTCTAGCTACAAGATGTTTTATGGAAATCTCATGGAAACCTCAAAATATAAACCTAGAGCAAATTCACAAAAGATAAAGAAAAGGGAATCAGAGCATGCCACCATGGAAAATCACCAAGTTACAAAGGTAAGGAGAAACAGATGACAAAAGAAACAATTGAAATACAAAACAACCAGCAAGCAAAAAATTAAGATAGTATTCATAAGTCCTTACATAGCAATAATTACATGTTAATGGATTGATTTCACTGATCAAAAAGCAGGGTGACTAGATAGTGAGGGGATGGAAAAAGATATCTCATGCTAGTGGAAATGAAAATAAAATGGGGTAGCTATACTTATCTCAGAAAAAATAGATTATAAGCCAAAAATGGTACAAGAGACCAAGAAAGTCATTATAAAGTGATAAAGGGTTCAATCCATCAAGAAGATAAAATAGTTGTAAATACGCACGCATCCAACATTGGAGCATCTAAATATATTAAGCAAATACTAATAGATCCAAATAAGAAGTAGGCAAAAATATAATAATAGCATGGAACATAAATACCCCTCTTTCAGCAATGGGGAGACCATACAGACAGGAAATAAACAAGGAAACTTGGACTTCAATGATACATTAGGCAAAATGAACATAACAGACATTTAGAGACTATCCCATCCAACAGTAGCAGAATATACACTCAAGTGCATGTGAAATATTCCCCAGGATAGATCATATGATAGGACACAAACATTTTTTAGCAAATTTAAGAAGATTGAAATCATATCAAATCAAAGATGGAAACATCCTTATTTCTCCTTTACTTTTGAATGATAATTTTACCAGATACAGAACTCTAGATCAATGTTTTTTAATGTTGACACTTTACGTATTTCACGCCACTCTCTTATTGCCTGTATGATTTGTGAGGAAAAGTCTGACATGATTCTTATCCTTGTTTCTCTATTGGTAGCGGGTTTGTTTGTTCTCCACCCCTCCCCCACCCCCCCACCCCGGATTCTTTGAAGACTTTCTCTTTGTTTTTGGTTTCCTGCCATTTGAATATCATATGCCTAGATGTATTTAGGTATTTATACTGTGTGGTTTTCTCTGAGCTTCCTGAATCTGTGATTTTGTTTATATCACCTTCAAGCTCACTGATTCTTTCCTGGACTATGTCCAGTTTATTGATGATGACCTCATCAAAGGCATTCTTCATTTCTGTTACTGTGCTTTTGATTTCTACCGTTTCCTTTTGATTTTTTTTCTTAGAGTTTTCATCTCTGTTTACATGATCTGTTTATTCTTGCACATTATCCTTTTTACCATTAGAACCCTTAGCATATTAATTATAGTTATTTTAAATTCCCTGCCTGACAATTCCAAAATTTGTGTCATGTCTGCATCCAGTTCTTATGCTTGTTGTGTCTCTTCAAAAATGTATTTTTTATTGTTTTTCATTATGCTTTGTAATTTTTTGTTGTTGAAAGCCAAACTCAATGTGTTGGGGAATGGGAACTGAGGTAAGGAGATCTGTAGTGAGGTTTTATGTTAACCTGGCTGGGAGTTGGGCTGTGTTTAATGTTTGCTGTATCTGTAACTATCAAGGGCTTCAATCTTCTGTGGTGTCCCTGTTTTTGACTGCTCTGGTGTCTTTGGGTTTTCCTAGGGACTCTTTTTATAATAATAAAGCCTGTGCCTTGCAGATTTTTCAGCATAATCCAGTAGCATTACTTTGGAGTCTTGTTGATGTGTCTGTAAGATTTAGGGGAGAGCAAGTGTTCTATAATCTTATGATTAAATCTCTCTCGCAGTGGGCCTGTGTCTCTGTAACACAAGTGTTTCTTAATTTTTATTTTTCTACTATTAGTTGAGACGAAGGCTTGAGGATGCTGGCGCTGGGTAATTGCCCTTCCCTCAGTGTATGTAAGGCTCTGAAAAGTTTTTTCCCCTGAACAGTAGGCCTTTGTTATGTAGAATGTTCTGGGTATATTTCAAAATAGTCACTTTCCTCCTCTCTTTGCCAGAAACACAGGGGGATTTTCTTGGCTATTCACCGGCAGAATTCATTAGTGCTTCTGGAGGTAAAACCCATGAAAGTGTGGTGGCCCCCCCGAAGTTGTGGCCCCCAGAAGTTTATCACTCTCATGTTAGTTCATGCTCAGCCTTCAGCAACTTGTCAAAATTATTATTTAAGTGTCCCCAACTTAAGTAGTGGCTCCAATGGCATCTGTTCCACTTAAGCTGATATCTGCTGTGATTCTCTATATATGCCCGTTTCTCCAGATTTCAGGATGGAAATCAGTCCTACAATCTCAATTCTCTAATCGGTCCAACAAAAGTCATTAATTTTTCAGATTGTGCAGCTTATTTCTTGTTGTAAGGATGGGAGTGAGGACTTCTAAGCTCTTTACTCATCAGAGGTGAAACTGGAAGTCAAACATGTTTTGCAAGCTCCTGCTGGCCTGAAAAACCTGCTCTGCTCAGCCCCAGCTCAGGACAGCTTCAGCTGTGTGCTCTGCCTTCCACCCTGACCTTACTCAGTGACAGCCTGGTCCTGGGATTCTGCTAATGCAGAACGGCAAATAAAGGCATTTACAGAGGCTGTGCATTCTGTTCGCTCACCCCAAGCCCAACTAGCCTGAACAGAACTCCTCCACATGAGGTTAGAGTTTCCAATCCCTAGTCAGTGAGCAGAGCTTGTGCTGGGCACCATAATGATGAGGACTAGTTTGCATTTATGCCTTTTAACTTCATTTTCAGTGACTGCACCCAAGATGCTTACGGCTTTCATTCTACTTGGAGTTCCCTCACTTTAAACCCTTACACAGTACAGCAGTGCAAATAATATCTAGCATGTAGATTTATGTTCATGTGATTTTTAAAAGCCTCTAAGAACTCTCCAAGTAGGAAAAAAATTAAAATAACATTGAAAATGTTTTAAACTGCAAGGTTACAAGCAAGGGGGCATTTTAGAACGTACAATATAAGACAGATCTTGGGTGTCAAGGTAACAATAATTTTGTCAGCTACATGGTCATAAATATAAGGAATCTTAAGGAATAGAACCTAATTAGAAGTTAAAATAACTAAAAAATATATTGAAGTGTATACAGTATTGCATTAACTAAACAAGTCACCCAGAGAGTAATAGTTATACGTATTTAGAGGAATGGGAAATTGCTTCAATCTGGGGGTGGTCAGTAATACTAGGTAATCTTCCAACGTCCTTTTATGTCTCACTGCTAGCTTCTAGAAGTATGCTAAGAATGAGAGAGAGTCCCAACGGGTAAAGGTGAGAGGTAACCCAGCATGTATTATTCTTTGTGTTCTCAAAGAATTTCAGACAAACTAGATATGTCAGCTCCATAATTGAGTCCAGGTCTATATATACTAGGAGACTGAGGGGTGTGATGGAAACATCCATTCTATTCAGGTCCAGGCAGCAAGTGACAGGGGCAGTACATTTTGTTCCCTGACTGCTGGCCAGCCACATAACTCATTACAGAATTCAGAAATCTTCTGGCTTTATCTACAAAGTTGGGTATAGGAGGTGCTCAGCGTTCTTATAAACTTATTTTCATTTGTGGGCTAGGTAAATTGATTCAGGGAACCATTTGGCCGAATCTATTATAGAAATCTTAGGCCCTGTTCCCACTGAAGAAATGTCACCACACTAAGGTCTCTGATAAGACCCAGAGCTTTTGCTTTATTACCTAATTTTTAAAAAATTAAATGACTATCAGTTTTTATGGCTATTATTACAAGGTTGTATTGGACCCTTTACTGATACATGAATAATTCTGGCTGTGACTTTTGGGGAGGATCTCATTATTTCTATCCTTGTTAAAGATGAGATTTAAACTGCTGATAGACCAGGGGAAATTTTGTTGCTTTGCTCTTTCAAGATCAAGCCTAAATGTCACTCCATCCACAAAATGCTCTGTCTTTTGACTCCTGTAACACTTAGTGTATTCTCCTCTTATATCACAACTACTTCATTGTAACTGGCTTATAGGAAGAAGTGTCAACCTCCCCAGTTAGACAGTGAACACGTTGAAATATAGGGTGGTCCTAGTCCCCATTGCTCCTCCATGCCTAGCACTGTGTCAAGGAAATAGGAAGCAGTCAGTTACAGTTGAATGAATACTCTTGAATGTGTCACTTCCAATGATTTGATTAAATTGGACACATAGGTATTTAGACCTCCCACATCTTGACTACACATATGACTGCAGTTAGCACAGAAATGGGAGATGCAGAATGGACTAGCCAAGGCTGGCCAGTGGTAGGGGATAGTGTAAATGGCCTTGAACCCACTCCAGGAAGTCACTTTGGAGTCAGAAAGAGCCAGGGTGATTGTTTCCAGGCCATGCATTCACACTTGATTTTCTGTTTCCCTTTCTAACATTCTGATTTTCCAAATTTTCCATAGGGACCAGCTTTCCCTTTTATAATTGAACACGGACAAGAAATGTGCGTATTTTCATATATAAGAAAATCACATTTGTAAGGTACAAGGCTTATATTACGGCAACCACTGTAAAGCCTGCCTCTATCATATCTTTTCTGTTGTCAAACTTTTATACTACCATAACCAAAATAAGGATGCAACTCCCTAAGGTGACTATTTTGAATGGGCAACACTCATTATTATATGTTTCAATTAGAAAAATTAAAATGTTATATAATCGCATAGTCTTGAAAACAATTTGGAGATACCACACAAATTTCTTCACATTTCAAACAGTAAAAGAGTAATGAAAAACATTATTTGAAGTATTAAATTGATGGGTGATGGCAGTACTTGTTAAACAAGTTGAGATTTTAAGACAAATCCTAGAAAGATTTATGATTTCTTCCCTTGGGGCTTCATGGCAACTCCACAGGTGTCTGAATGGGAATAAAAATCTTCCTGGACAAGCAACCTCATATTTGAAGCTAAACAGGGAGTCTGCCAAAGAGTGCTCAAATGGATTGTTCTCATTAGCATATAACTATTAAACTTGTGATATAAAAAAGGGGGTTGGGGCCTGACCACCGCACTGTATTTCTGAAGCTGATGTTGAATAATAATGTATGTCAACTATAATTATATATACATGTAGTCATGGGATGTGGAGTAGAGTGTGGGAATGGAGTCAATGGAACTGTAATAGATAAGTATGATATCGGGGGTGGGAGGGCAGTGGATGGGGGGAGGGGGTTGTTACTTTGTGAGGGGTGAAAAGGATAACAATTGCATTGTTTTGTACACCTGAAACTAATAATAATAAAAAATAAATTAAAAAATATTTTTAAAAGGGTGAGGGGGGGTTGGGAAGGGGATTACATAATTTACTTGTTACCTGGGAAGACCACCATTTTTAATTCCTGGCCAAAATCAGGGGTGACTTCCTTATCTGAGCTAGGTGTGGTTTTAGGATGGACACTGTAGCTACAAGTCACAGAGAGCCTAAGCCGTCTTCCATATTTTCCTTTACTCTCTACCCAAGGCATGCTATACAACACACGAATATCACACAGACTGCTGCAAAAGCCATGGCCAAAAGTGTTTTCACTCCAGAAGGCTCAGCAGTAGAACTGTTGAGCTGGCATAGCCTGCCTGTCTTAGGGAGCAAACACATTGAGGCTTGTTTACATCCCTTAGCCAAACGGTCGGGGTACAACCAGGGGATTACCATAAAAAGGGTCTCTTTTATTAATTCACTGGGACAGAAATGTTGGGTATGGGTAATATTCAGCCACAATTACATTGTTTCAATGGGCAGAGCCCTGTATTCACTAATAGTAACATAACCCCAGATAAAAGAAGAATTTTCTGCCAGAATTTTCTAAGTATTACATATCTGTTTCACTAGTGGCAATGCGTATATAACTGGAATCTAGAAAAGTTGCATCTTGGTATAAGTGATAGGCAACAGCCATGACTTGCTAATCCTTTTTGTTTCCACTGAGAAAGGGAAAAAAATTATGTATGAAAAGCACTGGGGAGAGTGAAGGGAGTTTTACTGAGGGTTCTCCAAGCTCCCAGGACAGCCTCATAGAGACAGATTTTAGAAGCATGTAAGTAGCAGCTTAACATTGTACGGCCATTTTTAGTTCCTGCATTCTTAGCCTTTCTTAGAGTTCTGTGATTTTTACAGCATCCCCATCAAACTCTGAGCATAAAGTTAGCTTCTGTCATAAATACAGCATCATTTCCATGAGGAAATAGAAGTCCACTAACTCACGACTGTTGTGTCATTCTTTTCAACTTTAAGACCTTCCCTTTTTTAAAACTGAGGAATTTTCCCCTTCCCCTCTCTTTTTCACCGTTATTCTCTTGATAGATGCGAACTGATTCATAATAATCCAAATTCTATCAAGAGGGCAAAAAATACTTTCCGAACTTTGTTCCACAGTGCCATTAAACAAAGAAGGTAGGGGGAATGGGTGTCCTGCGGCCTGAGAAGGTGGACAAAAGTTTCATGAAAGATGTAATTTGTGAGATAAGCCAATTTTGAAAAATCTGGATACATGGTTAAGATCAGTGTTTAAGAACAAAATTATTGTTCAAACCTTTTCATAACAGAATTTCTGTGCCAGAAAACAGCTACCCCTTTATTAATTAGATCCCAACTTATGCTTGCCATTCCACACTGGAATTGAAAAATAGCTATGGACATAAATAATACTGACATTCTGGGGAAAGGAAGGAGATGCTGCATTTGTTAAGCCTGCAATCTTAAATACACATATGCACACATACCTACTAAACTTTCACAGCGTATCCGAATCTGATAAACATTAAGTCATTGTATACTTGCTATTGTATGACTTTGTGATGTTACTCGCTCTTTATTTATTCAGTCGCTTAGAAACAATAGACTTAATCTAGTTTACAGTTTCGCTTTAGCCATTCTGAGCATATTCATTTTAAAGTCGTGCTGACTGACCTATGGGAGGGTTACTACCTTACCTAATGCCCAAGGTATTTGCAGCAAATCCTGTTTTTGTTAACTTCCCCGTTGCTGACCAAGATCAGAGTCTAAACCTCTTTAGCTTTTCCACTCATCCTCTCAAGTCCTGAGGAGCACAGGATTCCAGTAACTGGGTTCTCGTGTGGTCCAATTTAATTCCATCATCTATTTAGAATACTCTCTCTCTTGACATTTGAATCTAGTGGCACTAGTGCCTTTAAATCAAATCTTGCAAAGGTGAGAAAAAGCTATCACTTTATGACTGCCTGTGTTCTAATTTTTCTACAAGGGATGCTAAAAAGTATTCAGATACTACTGCAATTTTTAAAACAGACCTTCAAATTCATTGAATTATTTGTGCGATACAAGTTACAAGCACAGATTCACTGGGGCTATGTCAGGACTAACAAACTAAAGAGAAAAAGTGATCAATTACCTACTGAAATCCATTGGTGTGGCTGACTGAGAAAAATCTGCAGCCTCCAAACCTTTCCACCATGCTTTACCTATTCAATGCTTACCAATCATTCATCTGTTATTTCTAACCTTGTATGAGCCTCAGAAATCTTTTCTTGAAATTTTCATGTAAAGTGGATTCCATCATAAACCATACTACCTCTTTTTGTGGCAATTTCTGAAGAATGCAGTTACTAGGTTGGCTTCCAAGGGACATTTGCTGAAAAGTGGGATAACCTCTGAATCGCATGTAAATCAAGCCAATAACTCTAGCACTGAAAACATTTAGAAATGAAGTGAAACACCTTCATAAAAAGCTTGAGACGTAAATAAAGCAAGGAAGCTCTGTATGCTTGAGCGCACAGCAGTGTCAAAGGTTTTCCATTATCTAGTACGATATTGTCCACAGCGCTTAGAATATAAATTGTAATGAACTATTATACATTGTCTTCAATTATCACATGTGTACAAATTTTATTTCCCATGAAGTTCAAATTTTATAAGCATTAGGGCTATGTCCCATACCACCTATAAAGTCCTGTTTTTATTTAACACAATCCTAATGACATGATAGCTGCTTAATAAATATTAAACTGAATTGATTAAACCCAATTTACTGTGACTGATAGTTTTAGAAAAATATAATTTTAACTTAGGGAAAAAACGAAAAATCCCAGTCTGTCATGTATCACTCTCTATAGAGAGAGATTTCCCCTCCCTCTCACTACCCATTCCTCCCCTGGCCCGACCCTCAGTGCTATGCTAGCAATTTGATTTCTAGAATTCACTGATTGAGAAAATTTTATGCATATGTTCAGAAAACTCTTGCCGAGACACAATTACCACCAGGCACCCGTCCTCTCCCTGCCCACAGTCCAGATGTGAAGCACACACAACTGGCAACTGCTGGAATGATTTTAGGAGCATGTTTTAAGGACAGATCGATAAAAGATAGTAAATTAAGAGTTCCAAGGTATCTTTGAACTATGTTGGGGGAATATTTGGAAACTTGTAGAGGCAGGTGAACAGCATATGTGATGAGGGGATAAATTATTACCGGCATAGAAAATTAAAAGAGCAATAGAAGAAACGGGCCTGGGTTTCGCCGGCTGCTGACAGTCTTCCAGAATCTACCAGGAGAACTTGTCTGTGTGACATGTATGCACATTCTTTCTTGAAATTTTGTGTGTCTTGTCACACACCCTTGTGTATTTTTATCTTTCCAAAATATTTCTTCTTGTTCACAATGGAAATAGCTCTTTTTTTCTCTATTTAACTATTATGTACTCATTATTTAAAAAAAACAAAGAATCACTCCTTACATACAAGTATTTGGGAAGAAAACATAAAACTTGCCTAAAATCTCACCACCTTGATGTGGATTAATACCGTTGCAGTCACAATTTTAGCGAACATTTGGATTTGCTCTTTCGTGAATTATTTATTCACAACCTTTACCCATTTTTATTGTCTTTTCCTTTTCAGGTTATAAACGCTGTTTGTATGGTAGTAATATTAAATGTTTCTGTCAATTGCTTTGCAAATATTTTTAGTAATGCTGCTGTATCAAAGCTTTTATTTTTGTAGTATTCATATATTTTGTGTGTTTGGTCTTTTGCTATCTAAAAGCTTTTATATTTATAGCGTCTAAGGCGCCTGTTCTTTCTTTCTTTTGTAGTTTCTGGGGTTTTTGCTGCAGGAAGATGGGATTATTGGCACACTGGAGCTGGAGGTTCCTGATGATTGTTATATTTACTATAAGAACTAGAGAAATTCAAAGTTTGTCAAGTTTCCCGAATGCATTAATACCTGTTGTTCCTGAATGGCGATATAAGCCTGTATCTAAAATGGCGAGGATGGCACAAAACCTGGGCTATTTCTCTACTGGCAAGACCCCATCTCCACTGAATGTGTCACCAGCAGTTGCAGCCCCGAAAGGCCGTCCAGGGAAAAGCAGCACAAAGATGTACCCAGAGCATTTGCTCCAGAAACGCACCTCACTCCTGCTCTTTTTTTGTGTTTCTGTCTCACTAGATCAGAACCTATCTGTTTACTATCATCCTCTCCACATGAAGAGCTTGTAGGCATCTCAGACTTAAAATGTCCCATAGGAAACAGAGTGGCACTGTTGTGAAGTAAGAGTTATACTGTGCAGCCAAACTTCCTGGGTTCCAAGCCCAGGCGGTCACTTATGAGTGGCATGGTGTTTTTCTCACCTAAGTCCATATAAGAGTATACTTCTGTAAGAGCATGACTTGTAATAAAGAGTTAACAAACAAACAAAAAATTCTCCAAAGCAAATTCTCAGTTTCCACATCCTCCTTAGCTTGTTCCACCCTCTATTCTTCTTTTTCTTTATAATTGGATATTTTATTCATTTTGTACCTCAGATCAAAAAGCTGGAAGCCATCCTACCTTTCAGCCAAACCACCGGCAAACCTTGCTGGTCCTTCCATCAAAACGGATTCCAAATCTGACCTCTTTTCACCTTGCCACTGCTACCACTCTGAGTGAAATTGGCAATAGTTCTTAAAGAACTATACCCCTTTGCTCTTAACAGTGATGAAATACCACACACAAACATACACACATACACACACACACACGCGCACACACTGTACACACAATACCACCTTCACACAAACACACACACATACACACACGCACACACAATACTACCTTCACACAAACACACAAACACACATACCCCAATACCTATATTATTTGAAATAATCAGGTATGATCTTCTCAAAGTTGTGTTCTTTTCCACAACTATGAGATATTACTAAGAAAGACACTAGTAGAGGAACACATACCCAAAAGGCAGTATCGTTTTGCTTTCAATTGCTTTTAATTTGGGGTGTCTATGTAAAAAATATATGAAAAATAGTTATCCATTTAAAAATGGCTTTTCCCTAGAAATAATAAAAATATACCACTTGCTGGGAATTTGTAGATTATTTATTTAGGTTTCTACATCTTTTATTGATCCTTAGACTGATTTTGAGATATTAAAGAAGGAACATTTAGATGACATTTATCTTTTTCTATACATGTGGTACATAATATATGTGATATAATACCGAGGGTTCCAAAAAAATGTATACACATGACTTGTATTCATCTTTTGTTATCGGTATGTATTGAGCATTACAATTTTAATACAGTTTTTTCCTTCCTTAAAATGTGCATACATCTTTTTGGCACCCTCAGTATATCATATATATAATATTATTATATAATATATAACACAAATATGTGAAAATATATATTGCGTTGTCGGAAAAGTCATAATATATTTTTTCTATGTTTTTCGTTGCAAAAATGCGTCATGACTTTTCTGACAACCCAATATTTCTATATATGTGACATAGGTAAAAATCTATTATTTTTGCCTATCACTTTGGTTATATCTACTGGCTTTATCAATGGCTATAAACAATATAACACCCTGAAACAAATAGATCTTATGAAGTATCTTTTAAGTTTATTATTTAAGGCAGCTATTATTCTATATATATAATATTTTTATGGACTATATATTTTTTATTAACCTGTTAAAATAATTTCCCCTTTTTATTTCTCTGTCATAATGAAATGATACGATGAAGAAAAGACATATTTGACTGATAACTAGGAAGTTACCTAATTAAGCAAAAAATATACTCAGAGTCTTACTACAGTGCTATCACGAAGGTCTAGGAATGAGGGACTGGCTCAGGAGACCACTTGAAAATGATGCATCAGACGAGGAGCTTCTGAGAAGGACTCTGAACTACAGCGAGCTTGTATAAAACGGTTTTAGTGATTCACAATTAATCAGGGAAATATCTTACAATAGTGCACTCTGACATCCAAGCACACTGCTTCCATTATTTTATCAAGTAAGATACACTTTTCTAAACACTCCAAATATAATTATCCTCTTCCCTTTATTAGAATGGTAAATGACAATCTAAAAATCATAAAATTAAAATAACAGCCCCTTTCTATTTTGTGCACTTCTATCTAAATGAAATCTGCTGTACCTTAGGGCCTATATTCAGTGATGTTTTTGTTCAGGCTCAGTCTACAGCCAATACCGTGTGCTTTGACACTACAATTTTGAAAGCATTCATTTTTTTTTCCAATCTCAATTCTATTTTATAAACTTAGAAATGTATGTTCTAGAAGGAAAAAGGAAAAATGCCAAAGATTTTTTTTCATTTGTGCTTTTCACTTACTATTTGATTCCTCATAAGCAAGCCTCAAGAGTTTGTTTTCCTATTGAAAATCTCACACTTCTATGAGTCTTCCCTGTAACAGTAAACAGGGATAGAATGTACCGAGTAACATAGCAACCACCCAAATTCCACCCACATTCCTGGCCTGTGCTCTAGCTCTACAGGAAAGAACCATTCAGTCCAGGAATTGGCAAGTAATAGAGCTGACACCTCTGACAGAGCTGGGGAAATAGCAGTGAGCAAAGCATTATGCAACAAACAGCGTTTTGCTTTTTTACAGCTTTTTACAGCTGCCCTGGGTTTTTAATTTTATTTCAGTAAGAGGACCAAAATTTTGGTTTGAGTAACTAGAGGAAGAGAGTTGCCATTTCCTGAAAGGAGGGCAAGTTTAAGGAGTAGAGGGAATTCGACGTTTAGTTTCTGACATGTTCACTGTGAAACATGTTAGTAGGTGTGTCCTCAGAGAGGAAGACTGTATGTAGTTGGTGCGTGATCATTAAGCAAGGAGATGAGAGACATGGACGAGGAGAGGTAACATTACTGAGCTCTGAGGTGCACCAATATTTCCAGATCTAATGAGAATGAACTGGCTAAGGAGGCTGAAAAGAGGTCAGTGATAGGCAGGGACATGTTAAAAGCCAAGGCGATTACAGGTAAAAAGGAGAGAGGGATCAACTCTGCCAAGCTCTGCCGATAGGAAGACACGTCGTTGACAACAAAATGACTACTGGCTCTGGCACTGTGTTAGTCCCTGGGGACAGTGACAGGAGTTGCTTCAGAGCAGTGGTGGAGACAAAAGCATGATGGGGGTGTGTTCAGGGGAGACCAGAGGAGGAGGAGATACCATCCGTGGCTTCCTGTCAGTGGTGGGAACCGTTGTCAGTATAATGGAGGTGCTCAGTCCTGCACTGCCTTTAGCTTTGTGATGTGGGACAAAATATTTGAAATTAAAATGCTAAACTGTATGATCTTTGTCTTCCATTAGAACATTTTGGTACTCTAGAATTCCGCCTTAATTTAAATATGCTTTTCCAAATTTGACTTTATTTTCATAAATATTTTTTATATTTAAATCTGCCTTCTTTGTTTTTTTCCCTTTCCTCTTTCTCTCTCTCTCTCTCTCTCCTCTCTCTCTCTGTCTCTCTCTGTCTCTCTCTCTCTCTCTCTCTCTCTCTCTCTCTCTCTCTCAGCAGCCAAGGAGAGGAAAACTACCATTACTAAGCTTATCAGGAAATATCAGCTAATATCATTAAGAAGTTACCAAAAAAAAAGGAAAATTTAAAATCTTTAAAATGAGAAACAATCATGCAATTTCTATTCAGTCCATTTTCTGTATCATTGTTAAAATGCACAGACTTCCTCGCATTTAACATTATTTAGCATTCCTATCCTTCTTTCCCTTGGTAGTTTTCTTTTTATTTTTTTTCCAGATACTGAGGCAGATAATATATTTTTAATCAAACACATGCCTGCTTTATAGGACTGCTTTCATGTCGTCTATTGAATCATTTTATATTCATGAAGTGCTTTGAGCTCCACAGGAAATATGTTAACAATGAATAAACAAAGAACTGGCTATTTCTTTCATTTGTTCCAAGATTGAGTGAAATTTTTTTCATTTGATTGAGAGGTAAATATTAAATATAATCTCAAATTAAGACATGTTCTGATGTTAGCTTTTATGGCCCTCTTTCACTGATAAAATCCATGAAAATTCTTTGTAGGACCTTCATTCTTAAAACCATGCCAGACTATAGACCCAGGAGAGACTCTGTCTTGGGTGCACTTCTGACCCACCCAGTGAGGAGTGGAGAGGTTGGAAGGAGGCTGCCCCTGGCCCCTGTCTCTCCTTGCCTCACAGCACCTGCCATCCAAGCAGCAAATGGTGGCTCACAACCCAGGGAGCCCCTGGCGGAGCCGAGCCAAAAGCCTGGATGATGGAACAGGAACTTATTTCCCCATCAGCCTCAGAGCTCAGGAGCCAGAGACCCAAACTTACGGCTACCTGATCATAGCATTTAGTACTCCTTCCAACCAGTGCTCTGTAATATGTGCTCGGCTTTCATTCAGACAACATACAGGCCATCCTCTCTCCTTCTCTGCCCATAACAACTTAGCTTTGGCCACAAACTTAGCACCCCATCAAGCAAAATAGAAGCCCTGAAATTATGGTGCCATCCTACTTTGGAAATAATGGACATCTATTGTGACTTAAATGTGCCTCTGTTTTAACTAAAACATGCTCTTCTCATCTCCTTTTTTTTTTTTTTTAATTAGTGGACTTTGTTTCTTAGGTTTTAGGTTTTCCAAAAAATTGAGCAGATGATACAGAGAACTTCCACATACCCCCTTTCTCTTGCCTGCTTCCCACTTTCTCCTACTATGAACATCTTGCATCGGTGTGGGACATTTGTTATGATTGATGAAACAATATTAATACATTTTTATTAACAAAGGTCCACCATTTATATTAGGGTTCAGTCTTTGTGTTGTACATTCTATAGGTTTTGACAAATACATAATGCCATGTATCCATACAGCATTACAGCATCATACAGAATGGTTTCACTACCCTAAAAACTAATGTCCTTCCCCTTTCCTTTTGAAGTAATTTATCCAAGTAGTCCTACAAAATGCATCCATCTCATCCCCTTTTGAGTAATGTTTTGTTCCCTGGAAGGCGTTTTAGCATCCTTTCCAGAGGACCAACTAGCTGGCTGGTCATAATAATCAGACACTCACCATGTGGACGGTAAACTTGCCCATTTTCATTTCAATCTTACCAAGTTAGAAAGTTGCAAAAATTACAGCTAGCAAGGGAGAAGGTGACTGAATATATCTAGTGTTCATACCTAATGTCAAACGGGGGCAAGAATGATGAAGTACACGAAACTCAATGAAGAGTTCCCAGTCTGCTGAATTCACAGGAACACTGAACAGAAGGCAGGAAAAGAGGCAATGCCATCATTAAGGCAAGGTTAAGTTACAAATCAAATTCTGATTTCTTTTTACAAAGTTCTCTCAAAGGAGAGTGGGTTTCTTCCTGAAGCAAGTCCAAGCTTCCTTTCTTCGTAGGGAGGCTTAAGTTCCTGTCATTTGCTACGATTGCATTCAGGACATGAATTGACTTACTGTAAGAGGTGATGTGTGGTTCTAAAAATAATGGGAAGACAGATCTGTAGGTTAGAGTGCACAAGGAGTCCCCCAAAGTACTCAAGCCTGGGGTACTCTGTGTCTCACATTTGAGCATCTCACGCTTATAGAAAAATGGGGAAAAAAGAGTGAGCTGAAACATTTGGGTTGAGAAAGACCAATAAAACTCAAGCTTTTCAGATCAATGCAAAATTAACAACATAGAGGAGAGACAGCGTAGTGAAGTGGAGAAAGGTGACATTTACAATCAGAGCTAAATTCACATCCAGCCCAGCCACTTAGTAGCTTTATGACCTTGCCTGGCTTAGTAAATCTTAGGACCTCCTAATTTCCCCATCTATAAAATGAAAAAAATTTATTTTGGCAATTAAGTTTGATCAGCATTATAGAGGACTTGATTACCAGTGGGTTAGGAAAAAACTTTGAAGCACTAATTTTTTTATACCATGTAGACTATTAAGTAAGTTTGTATTTTTGTAATTAAAGACCTTTTGTTTCTATAGAAAGGCTTCTTCGCTGCATTATCTGTTTCATAGCACAGTATGCTTTTTGTTGGCTGATTATACACTGTGGTTTAATGAAAAATGCCTTTACCTTTTTAATTTGATTGTGTTTTTCTATTACTATGAGTAGGCAGTTTATAGAAAAACAACCATTTGTCTCCCATTAGCAGAAATGAGTTTCACATCACAAACTTAAATTATCCATTAGACTTCTTTTCAAGGACAGCCTTTAAAAAAAAAATGATAGCACAAATACAGTAACTTTTCCTAAGCCAACACGATGGTGGATTTAGAATACAGACAATACTTCTTTCAGAGAAAGTCCCACTTTAGCTAGCTTGTCTTTCTGTAGGAAAGTAGCTTGGAGCATAAACTTACATAAAGGCAGTGCTGAAGGGAAATACTACACAGCAATGAGGTCTCCCCAGGGTACAGGTAAGCATGGACACGACCTTCTTGGAGCCAATATATTTATTGCTAGTTTTTCAGTCCCTTCCTCCTACTGGGACTTGTTCTGAACTATAATTTTTCACATACACAATGAAGTTTAGAAAAAGATTAGGAAATTCAAGAGAACCTTCAGAGAAAAACAAAACTCCTTCCTTTTGTAGCAACAAATGCTTTACAAAAAAAACAAGCAAAGACACTGAAGAGGAGAACATTTATAATGTATTAGTCAGTGAGCTCAAAGACAGAAACGTTCACTGGTAACAATTTCTCTGACTTTAGTCAAAACATGTTTTAACACTATTTCAAAAACTCTGTTTTAAATTAGGTATCACAGTATTGTCATTACTTTTCTATTTATGAGCCACACATCAAACATTTTTCTGTACATGGACAAAGACTATCTTCAAATTAGCCCATCACCAGAGTCTGCCCACAGGTATAACCAAACAATTATTCAGAATTTTTCTCAAGCTCATTCTTAGTTTTCTAACTTGACTAGATCTTAACCAAAAACTATTAATAAGAAAAACATGGGAATGGAAGTTATGGTACAACTAAAAGAGAGACATCACAGCCAAGCCCCTGGACCAAATGCCACACCTCCTTAATTCAATTGTGGTGACTGAGAGACAAAGACTGGAACCAAGTAAGAGAAAGAAAGAGGATGGACATAAGAAAAGATTTATTTAAAGCCAGAAAAGATATTCCGTTTGTTTTTGAACTCATGTTAGAAATTCAACCCTTGCTCCAATTTTGGCACTTGAAAATAGAGATTGCATCATTCACTTAATAAATGAATCATAACTGAGCACCTATTACATGCCAAGACCATTGAAGGTACTGAGGACACAGCAATGAACGAAACAGAAAAGGCCTCTGTCCTCAGGGGGCTTCCACTCTAATGGAATCTGGAGAAAAAAACTCAACACATAAACGTAAAACCTATTTCAGGGAATGAAAAGTTCTTAGAAGACTGATAAAGAAGGGAAGGGCGAAAAGTGATGGAAGGTGCTATTTTAGGTAAGGCGATAGGGAATGCTCTTTGAGGTGAAGACCTTTGCAAGGAACCTGAATGAAGTAAGGAAATGAGCCATGAGAATACCTGAGGGAAGAGCATACTGGGCAGAGGGAACAGCAAGAACCAGGACACTAAGGTAGGAACATGCTTGGGCTGTCCTTGAGCCATCTGAAAGGCCAATGCAGCTTAGCCAAAGTGAACAAGGGGAAGAGTGATAATAGGTATTATGACCCATGTAAAGAGTTCTGATTTTACTTGTAAGATGGGAATTCTAGCTGGCAGCGACTTACTCTGATTTTGAGATTAAAAGAATGATTTTGCTGCCATGTGGAGGGTGGACCATGGGGGAGCCAGAGGGAAGCCAGGAAAGGAGTTGGAGTCTTTTGCAATAATCCGGAAAATAGATGCTGATGGCTGGCACAAGGTGAGCACAGTGAAGGTGCTTAGAAAGGTCAGACTGGGGTAGGGGGTTGTGATTAAGAGTCAATGATGACTCCAAATTTTGGACCAGGACAATTAGAAATATAGAGTTGCCATTTATTAAAATGGGGATGTGGGGAAAGAACAAGTTTGGATGTTAGGGGATCAAGACTTCAGTTTGGAGGCCAGCTGAGTGGCACAGTTGGTTAAGAGTTAGCTTGGGAGCGCGAGCTCTGAACAGCAGGGCTGCCGGTTCAGTTCCTATATGGTCCAGTGACGCTGCGCCCTCTACTGCTAAGATGGTGAACAACAGCACAACCTGGAGCTGGGCTGCCATGATTGGCTGGTGATGGCATAGGCTGCAGTGGGGCTGCAGTGGGTTGCCGTGACCGCAGTGAGCGGCCGTCCAATGGCTGGCAACTGATCTGCCTCAGCTGGAAAGAGCACAATGATCATAATACCAACGTGGGCCAGTGAAGCAACATCCTCCACAAGACTGAAGAACCAAAGAACAGCAACTTGTTTGTTCCCCTTCCCCAATTCCCCAACATTGTTCCCCTCCCCTCCGCCCAAAAAAAAAAAAGACTTCAGTTTGGGACTCATCACACTGGAGGATTTTATTAGCCAGCCAAATGGAGCATCAAGCAGTCACTTAGTTACAAGAGTTAGATGTTTAAGGGAGTGATCAAGTTTCAATATGTACATTTTGAGGAACTCTACATATTGGCAGAATTTGAAGCCGTGTGATTATCTGTGGTCACCCAGGAAAAGAACAGCAATAGGAAAAATCATCAGTCTGGGGAATTAGCGTTACAGAGAGAAGACTTCTTTTTCTATTCTGTGTTTCTAGTGAAAAGCTTTTAAAGGAACGTTCCCAGAGAAATGATAGTCTTAGAAATCCAGTAGTAATTACAGAGATGCATGTCTTTGTAAATTCTTTGTAATTCTTCAGAGGAGAAATAGTAATGTGATAATTTAATAACCAAAATCTGCCTGTGTTCTAAGTATACAAGGTCAGACAATTTTAAGTTCGCAAATTTGTTACAAGGATGTTGCAAACTTTTTTTGATATCAGAGGGATTATCATTATGAACTTGTACCAACTGGACAAACAGTTAACCAAGTTTACTATTTGGAAGTGCTGAAAAGGCTGTGTGAAAAAGTTAGACAACCTGAACTTTTCGCCAACAATTCATGGCTCTTGCATCACAACCATGCACCAGCTCATACGTCACAGTCTGTGAGGGAGTTTTTAGCCAGTAAACAAATAACTGTATTGGAACACCCTCCCTACTCACCTGATCTGGCCCCCAATGACTTCTTTCTTTACCCAAAGATAAAGGAAATATTAAAAGGAAGACACTTTAATAACATTCAGTACATCAAGGGTAATCTGATGACAGCTCTGATGGCCATTCCAGAAAGAGTTCCAAAATTGCTTTGAAGGGTGGGCTAGGCACTGGCTTCGGTGCATAGTGTCCCAAGGGAAGTACTTCAAAGGTGACTAGGGTGATATTCAGCAATGGGGTATGTAGCACCTTTTCTACGATGAGTTTGTGAACTTAATTGTCAGACCTTATATAATGCAGTGGAAACTGCTCTGGATAAGGTGGTAAGAATCCAGTTACTTCCATTCCCAGAGTCTCCATTTCCTCATTTGTAATATCTGGTAGTTGGATATTCTCTGAGGTTTTTTCATGTCTCAAAAGTTAATTCTCATAGTTTATTATTTACTTACTATATTTTATGATGATAGAATATTTTTATTGTGTTTTACTTTCTTGATATGTGTGTGTGTGTGTGTGTGTGTGTGTGTGTGTGACACACACATACATATACACAGAGAAGTAGTTTTGGGAACTAAAATTTGGTCCAACCAAGTGCCATTCAGAATTCATATGCCATTTGTTAGTCTTATATTCACACTGAAAACCTTTTTTTTTTTAGATTTTATTGGGGGAATTGGGGGAAGTGAACAGTGTTGGGGAATTGGGGAAGATTGCTGTTCTTCAATCTTCGTTGTGGAGGGTGCCAGTCACTATCTGGCTGCCCATAAGCAGATCATGGCCTCTAAGCTCAAGGTGCTGTGTTCAAATCTTAATTGTGGGTGGGTGTAGCCACCATTCCATGTGGCAGTTGAACCCGGCAACCTTGTTGTTAAGAGTGCATGCTTTATCCACTGAGCCATCCGGGAGGTAGCTCAGCTCAAGGTGCCGAGTTCAGTCTTAGTTGCGGGTGGGCGTAGCCCACCATTGAACAGGCAATCTTGTTGTTACACCAGCTGAGCCATCTGCCACCTGTTGCCAGTTCAGCAACAGCTCAGCATGGGCACAGCATCATTGGCCCATGTGGGAATTGAATCAGCGGCCCTGTTGCTCAGAGCTCTCACTCTTAAGCCAACTCTTAACCAATTGAGCCATTCGGCTGACTCTAAACCATTTTCTCCTTCTTTTTTTATCTTCTAATTTTCTGGACATTAATGCTATCAGGGATAATCCAATTGATCAATAAACTTGCATTTACTGAACTGGAACTGAGTCCAGGATTCCAGAAATTCTACTGTCAGCTACAATGTGCTCCTCTAAGATTAATAAGTGCCTTTCTTCTATAGGTTCTAACTTGTGCAATATGCACTGCACCATCTTTCATTTTATCAAACACCGCAAACACAGACTTAGATGTGCTGCCCACAGGCAATGCTAAGCTATGCAGGATCCATGTTGAGCCATCCGGGCAAGTTAGAGCATCATATTATAATTCTCTACCCTAGCTCATCCTTGCGTGTTAATACCAAGGTTTCCTGAGGCCATAGGGAGAAGATGACAGAGGAATTTAGTCAAGTAAATTAAATCACAATGACAAAAAATTTCAAACTCCTACCACCCCAAGGTCTTGATTCTTTTTAACCTCTTACATTTTACAAAGCATATTTCAGGAGGAATGCACAGAAGACAGTTTGTTTAAATCAGCTAGAACATTTATATAAAAGTTAGGGTTGGCTATCTTTTTATACTTAGCCCGTATCTTAGGCTATTTGATGTGCACCCCATATACACATATCTTCACAGTTATGCAATAGGTTTAATGAAAAGAAAACTCCTAAAAGTGATGGCAACTTAAGTAGACAATAGGAAATAAATGGAAATGAAAATATGTGGTACTTTTATACAATGGAATAACAGGCAGGCATTAAATACCAAACTTTGAAGATCACTTCATGATACAGGGAAATGCTCCTGACAAGTGAAAAAGAAATGTAAAAAAAATATGATTTCAAAGAAATATTTACAAAGAAACATATTTCAAATTAGGAACAGTTTTAAAAGGCCAAAAGGAAATGTTGATTCTCTAAATGATGGAATTACAAATTATTTTTACTTTATTTTTATTATTTATTATAAGGAATATGTATTTTATATTGAGAAAAAATGTTATTTTGGATAGATTAGAAATATGAAGTCAAATATTCAAATTATGTTGTAAGTAACATTATGGAGGTAACAGAATTTCATTTGCCTTTGCAATATTGCCATAATTTTATAATCACCTTCATACCTGATATCCAACAGCACTTCATTTACAGGTGAATGTGTCTTATGATTATTTCCACAGACTCTGACTTGGATAGGATCAGCTGTCCTTTTACATAGGTCTAAATAAAACTTAATACCATTAACAAAAAATTATTCAATGACACTTGTTACAGACCATAAGGAAGACTTTATTCAAGTGGAGGCATCATGATAGGGACCACCGAAATGGGACCTTGTCATGGGGTGAAGGATGAGTCATGCTGAATACAGCATGGCCAAGTGGGAATTTATAGCCTAGGAGCAGGTTGGGGGTTAGTGGATGGAAAATTACTGAGAGGAGACATCAGGGGTAGGGAGGATTCTGGCTAAACTGACCTGACACGATTCTTGCTAAAGAAAGGCCAGGAACGATCAGACATCAACTTGGGGTTGGTGGTAGATGGCGAACCTTATTAGATATTGAGGGTGATCAGATATGGAGGATGGGAGATTATGGCTAAACCAACTTAGTAAGATTATAGCTAAAATCGGACAATTCAGAGATGACCACAGAAGTCTAAAAGTTGAGACCTAGTTGGAAAATTCAGGGGAGCCTGAGTAGAATTTGGTCAAGGAGAGAATCTTTGTAAACACAAATTGGAAAAGTCCATATAATTTAAATGGCATGAATTCCAGGACCCAGTTTATATCTTAAAGTTTTGTTTTATATCCATTCCTGGACTAATTTGGACCAAGTGATTTTCATATTCAGGATATATGGAATTTTAATGCAGGTGTGAAGCCTGCCCTTCAGGAGTCTCAGAAAGTAAGAGCGGATGTGTAGATAACAATCATCACAATTCATATCCCACATTAATTCATAAAATGTAACATGCAGTAGGTGTCCATGTGATATATTCATATGAAAGTGGAAACATTGTTATATGTTTATTAATTGAAGCAGAAATTAACCTTAAGCTTCATTACCTCTGATTTTACCTTTATCCTAAGACAGAATAATTTCTGTGCCCGGTTATGTTCAGGGAAAATCAAATCTATACCTTGAGATATAAACAATCCAAACACAGTAAGAGGAAGCAGACAGGGATGACAGAGAGTCTATTTTAAATGCTGAAAAGTGACACAGCTTTGGAAGCCAAAATTTACATGCTTCCAATTTGCTCTTTCTTGTTTAATTTTGCCAAATTTTGACACTAAATGAATGTAAATTTAATCTTTTCGTGCATTTATTTAATTACAATCTTAAAGTCTCTGTTTTATGATGGTAGTCTTCTTTTTACACGTTTAGGTCCCCAGAAGGCAAGAACTATGCCTCATTAATATGAATCTACACTACCTGAAATAATATCACTTGATTGCAATTATAAAGACAAGGGCCATGATAAGCCTGCTGCTGCTTTTCAGAAAAGTCTCAAAAAAAAAAAAATCCATCCCACAGTTTTGGCGAGGTGACATATTATCAGCTCAAAGTAACTACAGTCACTTTTCAGAAAGGCCCCAAATAATTATAAAAGTACAGACAAAGCAAGAGGCACTAACATATTCATTCCAGGTGACTTTTTGGTGACCCATTCATTCTTGAATATGAATATAAATAAATAAAGTTGAATTCATCCCAATCCATCATAGAACTTCTTTGACAACATAAAAGTCAACCAAATAAATCAGAATAATAGGATTTTGACAAAACAAGACATTTATCTATTCCCAGAAAACCATAATGGTCACACAACTTATAAATTGCCAATAGAGCTTCTCCATCCATCACCAAGATTCCCATCTAATGACAGGGAAATAATTACCATACCTCTACCATGTCATGCAATCTTTTGATGTGTCAGAAACTGAAGCAATGTGTAAATTCATCCCTCAGTGTGTGGACAACACCTGTGGTGTGGGTAGACTTTTTTCTTTTCGTTTTTTCTAACAGCATCTGAATTCTCTCCTGAACAGAGCTGGGCACATTTGTTTGCAGTCATCTATGGCTTCAGGAAAGGCTGTAGGCAGCCTTTCATGGAAGGGGAGACTATTTTAATCTTGGACCTTCCTACAATTGATCACAACCCTTTCTTCACTAACATCCAAAACAAACAAACAAAAAGTGCTTCCTAATATTTTTCTTAAAAAACAGTGGGTGAAGAGGTCCAGATTCAATTCTAACTCACAGGTTCTCTTCAGTTTAAAAATTGAACTTTTTCTAACCTGAAACCTGTGGACACCCATTAGCCTTGAATTTGGATATTTGAATAAATGAATCAGGAAGCTGTCCCCAAAATTTGTGTGTGTGTGTGTGTGTGTACATATACATATACATATACATATATGTATATATGTGTATATATACATAAAAAATGTATATACATATATACACATACATATATATATTTACACACATTTTACATGCATAAAAATGTATGTATATACATAGATACACATACATATATATATATATATATATATTTACACGCATATGCTAAGACTATGTAGATCATGAAACTGTCCAGTACTTAAAGAGTGAAAATCAACTCCTATTGAAAAAGAAACAAGAAACCCTACTGTTTATCAGGCAGGAAGGACAGACACATCAAACCAGCTGTATAATCAATAGGAACATTGTTTCCCCCAAGGCCATCCAGCAGCTGTAAAATGCCATAACCACCACCCTCTTCTTGAGTGACTATGGCTTTGTCACCAATGACACTCACAGGCCCACTTTGCTGTAACTCTTCTATTACCCAAGACACTCAATTGCTAAACCTCCCTTATCTCATGACAACACATCATAATCCCTTTAATCTTCGTTTAACCTAATCCCACCTCAGAAACATCAAGGAATCCAGAACTGATCCCCAGTGGCTTCCATTAGACCAACAGTTCTCAACCTGTGGGTCGCGACCCCTTTGGAGGTCAAAGGACCCTTCCACAGGGGTCGCCTAAGACCATCGGAAAACAAAAAGATATTTACATTACGATTCATAACAGTAGCAAAATTACAGTNCAACGAAAATAATTTTATGGTTGGGGGTCACCACAACATGAGGAACTGTATTAAGGGGTAGCAGCATTAGGAAGGTTGAGAACCGCTGCATTAGACCCTATTCCAAACCCTTCAATGAGAGCCTAAACCTTGTAAAAGACACTTCCTCTTATCAAGCAGCATTCCAGGCTCCTCTGAAGGGCCTGCCCTCTCTGTAAATCAAGAAATCTGATTTTGTCAGACCACAGGTTTGTCCCTGGTGACAAGTAACTCATTAGGCTTCTGCAATCTGAAGGCTTTACTGAGAGTTGTGTCTGAGCCCTCAATGCCATGCGCCAAGACCCTAATTCAATGATAATGTGCACATTTGAGACAACTCGAATCTCACCTACTTTAGGTTTGTCTGTCCCCAGTTCATTCAGAGCTTTGCACTGAACTAAGGGTCCGATGATGATTTTGGTTCTTTCATTTGAGGTTTATTTTTGGTTCCTAGGATTTGGGGGTTATAGATCTGACTCTGTCAGACCACAGGTTTGTTCTTGGTGGTCTAGGAAAAACAAACTACACACAAACACACATACACGCAATTATTTCTTCAGTTCAAAGATAAACTTTTTTGGAGATTCAAGTACACTGAAAGTACAGATTTATATATTTAACGTTTTAGCTTAATTTCAGTTATTCAATTGCTTGCACTAACTTTTAATATAATGGGTATACTTATTATGATGATTTTGTTACTACAATGAACTCTCAATAATTACAAATAAGCTAGAATAGATAATATATATGTATGAGGCATGATCAAAAAACACAGTGATAGTTTAAATTAAAAAAAATTATTATAGTGAAAGAGGCATTGCCATTAATCCCCCTCAAAATACTCCCCCTTGCTTCAAACACACTTATCCCATCATTCTTGCCACTCTGTGAAGCAGTTCTGGAAGTCCTCTTTCGTGAGTGTCTTTAGTTGCACTGTCGTGGCTGCCTCAATGTCCTGAATTGCTTTAAAATGTTTACCTTTCATGGTCTTTTTTACTTAGGGGAAGAGCCAGAAGTTACACAGTCCCAGATCTGGTGAATAAGGTGGATGAGGACACACCATAATATTTTCATTTGACAGAAGCGATGTGTGACGTGGAGCCTTTCCATTGTGATCACAAAATGCATTGAATGCTGCTGCTGAGTGCCATCCAGTGGAAAAGCAAGGATCTTCAATACTCGAAGTGGCGCGTCGTACCTCAGTAACAGTATGTGTGACAAGTTTCAACTTGTTCAATGCAGTCAGTCGGGTGTGAGCTACGGTTGAGAGAAGGTGTGTTTTAAAGTATGCCTTAAATCATGGGTCACAAACAACACATTAATATGAAATGGGCAAACAGTTTCACCCTCTATCTTGACAATGCTCCATGTCACACATTGCTTCTGGTATACAGCAATTTCGGTCAAATGAAAACATTATGGTGTGTCCGCATCCATTTTATTCACCAGATCTGGCACTGTGTGACTTCTGGCTCTTCCCCCACAAAGTCAGAATGACCATGAAAGGTAAACGTTTTGAATTGATTCAGGACATCGAGGCAGCCATGATAGTGCAACTAAAAACACACAAAAAAGGACTTCCAGAACTACTTCAGAAAGTGGCAAGAATGATGGGATTAAGTGTGTTCAAAGCGAGGCAGAGTTTTTTAAGGGGGATTAATGGCAATGTTTTTTTTTACTGTAATAATTTTTTTTTATTTAATCATTCACCATGTTGTTTGATCATGCCTCATATGTAAGATAGGATATAAATAGCAAAAAGACACAAAATATTCATGTGGTGGGTATAAACCCCTCTTGGAAAATTCTTTTTGGGAGAATATATTTTTTTCTGAGAAGTCTTGATCACCTTCATAAAAATAATTTTATTTTTTTATGGGTATGAGTGGATTCATCTTGCCCCTTTATTCACCAGATAATTTCTTAAAAAAACAACAACAATCAGACAAGAACAGAGAAGACTTGGGCTAATGAGCAAACATTTGTTTTTTCCTCTCAAACTACAATTACCTAACATCAAAACCCTCTGATCATTTGTCCTGCTATTTTAGGATCCATTTTCATTCTACAACTGGCTGAAGCATGAAATGAACTAAAATAAACTGAATTGAATGGAACCGAACTGATGAAATAATGTTACCTCCAGTATACTTTATACCTTACGGTCAGAACAGATGCCTCACTCATCTTTCTCCCAGCACAAGGACCAACCCACACGAGACTCTCAGTGCACGACCGTTGTGTTTCACTCACAGCCGTCCGTTCCTCTCCACATAATCCTTCTGCTTTCACCAGGTATGAAAATACCCTGAAGTCCATTTAGAGATATCCTTAAGCTAATTGCCAAAGCACATAGCTTCATTCAAACATATTCTTTATTGCACTCAGGTGTGAGAAGAATGTGTTTAGAAAACAAGCCAGAAGGGAAATGAACTTGAATTCCCAGCACCAATTTTCCCCTGACTTACCTGCTTTTCCTCTCCCGATCCCATTGACCATTTCTTCTATACCCATCTCCATAATTTTTCCTGTATTTACTGAATGTTTATCGCACGCCAGTCAACATGCGAAGTACTTTTCATGCATAATCACATTTGATCTTCATAGCAGATTACAGAAACAGACTTGCCCAAGGCCACTCCACCAGTCAGTTCTGAACCATGTCCTATTGAAGCCTAATCTTTGATTCTCTGAACCCCCATCATTATATACTACTGGCAATGGTGAAATCTGGAGTAGAAGCAATGCTATTAGTATACAAACTAGCCTCAGATTTCCAAGCAACTAAACAAGAACTCTCAAAGACTCTAACACATCAATTAGCACTATTTCTAGCACATCCTTTATTTTTCCTCTGTTCTCTACCTCACTGCCTAAAAGCTCTCCCAGCACCTGATATCAACCTCTCCTTCCCTCTACCCTTCCCTTTTATCTTGCTCCACCCAGCTCAGGACTGACAATAGTATATGGGAAAAACAACTTTATGATTCCCAACACAAGAGTTAGTACATTAGACAGTCTTTCACAAGATGTAGAGTTTAGTAATACCACAAATCAAAATTGGATAAGGAAGAGTCTGCATTGTTTACACAAGGATCACTTCAAATATCTGAGAAGAGAGGACAGATGTTTATCAATAACTTCCCTCCAGGTGCCTGGATAAACTTAGGCCTCATACATACAAATAAGCTAACAAATATATTAAAGTTTTTTTTAACTATGTAAAAAAAACACATATAAAGTTACATCTGAGTTTTATGACGCTTAAGGGACTTTTTTTCTTTCTTTCTTGGTTGCTATTAACTGAGCTCACTTCTGTTTGTGAACTGGTAGATAATGAATTTATATTTAGGAACAGAAAATCATTTCATTTGATAAGTACGCAGGTGTCGGTGTTCCAAAGGAGCAAACACCATACGCAGATGCTGAGCACTCAGTCCCATGGCAGGATCCACTATTTGCAGATGCCCTGGAAACACAAGTCTTTCTGAAGACTCAATTTTTAAAATAATCGTGGCCATTTTCACACAGCAGATCAGCAAAACATTATCTCATTATAAATCTCTTTTGTTGGGAAACAATTTACTCACTTGAATCTTAGGTAGCATGTTCACTTTAATGTTTCTTTCTGTAGAAATTCATTCAAAATAACTACAGTCTTGGCAGATTCGTTACAAGGTGAATGTCAGACTTATTTTTATTTTTATTTTTTAATTAGTTTCAGGTGTACAACACAGTGCAATAGTTATACTTTTTACCCCTCAAAGTGACAACCTCTCTCCTCAATCCACCGCCCCACTCTCTCCCCCATATCATACATATCTATTACCATTCCATTGACTCCACTCCCACACTATACTCCATGTCCCGTGACTATATATATATTCAATTATAGTTGACATACAATATTATACAACATCAGCTTCAGGTGTACAGTGCAGTGATCTTAAAAAAGAAAATTATTTGGGCAGAATTCTGACTGAACGGCATGTACTTTTTTTTTTCTTTTTAGTTCTTAATTCTGCTTTTTTTTTCAGTTTTGATTTTGTTTTCATCAGTTATAAATGCACATAGTTGAAAGAGTGACATAGTTCTGTTCAACACATTAGGAAAAACAACAGGGCCCTGACACCACTGTCAAACCCATGCATGCATTTCCTACTCTGGTGGCAGCCAGTTTCAGTTTATAGCTTTTTTGTTATTGTTGTTCATAGTTATCTCCATAACCCTAAAAAGCTTATACTGCTCCTTTTGATGCTTCTATTTTCAGAATAATCTATAGGCTTCCCTCCACGGAACGTGAAGATTTGGGTTTCTTTCACTTTCCCTCAGCCTAACCAAACCAGTATCATCTTACACTAAACTTGGTTAGGTTATTATTCAATACTTACCTTATTTATATAAATGCTGGGCCATACATGAATCTATAATAACTCCCTTTCTGGTTGTGTAGTATTTTTAGTTTACTTGGAGTTAATAATTGTCACATTTTTGTTTGCTTAGTTTTGTGCATACTTACCAACAATTTATCTGCAAATTTTACCTCAAGTGTCTAAATTTCCTCTCAGAAGGTTCAAGCACCTGACGTACTCTTATTAAGTTCATCTCAAGGGAGACGTTTCCTTCTGACTGCACCAATGTGGACTGGTTTCCTCCACAGCCATCCCCCCAGATAGCTCTTCCTTTACCACTAATCTAAAGTGGGATTCCTGTGCTTGAATCCTGTGTCCTCCTCATTGCTGGTTTAGTTCATTTGTTGGTAGAGCATATTTTCAATAGCATCCTAAAAAAAGTATGTGCGTGGGAAGCCAATTTTACAAAGCCTTGGTCTTAAAATGTCTTTATTCTTGATTATAAACCATTTTCCCTCAGGATATGTAAGGTATTACTGCTGATTTTTTCCTTCCACTATTGTTTTTGAGACGTCTAAAGCCATTCGGATTCCTGGTTCCTTGCATGAATGCCCCATCTGGTAGCTTTTGGGGATTTTTCTTTGCCCCAATATCTGAAATTCACATTCATGTGTTTGGGGTATTTCTATGTTTATAGATTATGCTGCATAGTCGATGAACCCTTTTCTTCTATGAACTCATATTCCACAATTCTGGGTAATTTATTGAATTTTTTGCTTTGATAATATCTTTTCTTCCCCTGTCCTTTTACTCCCTGTTACTTGGATGTTAGATTTATAGATTATTCTTTAATGTTTATGTTTTGTCTTTCTCTCCTTCTCCTGTATCTCCTGCTGAATATTTCATTTTTATCATATTCTTATTTCCTGGGGCTTTCTTTCTTGTTGTTGCTGGCTGATTGTTCTATTTATACAGAATCTGCTTTTATTGCATAGATATTTGCTCTTATCTTTCTGGTAAAATAAGGTGGTTTTCTTTTTTTATCTCCCTACACAAGTTGCTTTTCTCTGTGGTTTTTTTTTGTTTTGTTTTTTTCACTTTCTTACTGGACACTTCTCTCAGATGACTAGTGATCCTGAAGAGTTTACATTTGAAAAACAAAAACTGATAGGAAAGTCCATGCATGCAGATGAGGCTTATCAACTGTGAACTTTGACCTTCTTTGCATTTGCCAGACCTTTTGTTTGGCAACCCTGACTGCAGGGTTTTTTCCCAATGGCTGAGTCAGATTGCCCAGAGGACTCTTCCAGTCTTCTACCTTAAGGCTAAAAGCCTGACCCTCTGTTTGGGGAGCCAAAGTGGGGAAGAGTTCAGGTGTCTCAAAATTCAATATGGAAACTTCCACTTAATCACTTTGTTTATAGAATGGTACCTTCACCTTCAATTTTCCTTAAAGGCTTTCAAACCCAAAACCACCTAGAACCAACCAGGGTCCTAGCATAAAACTGATGGTAATTCAAATTAGGATAACTTTAATATATTTTAATAAAGGTATTGTAAGTGTGTAAATTAAGTAAGGATATTGCCGGAGAGAGAGCCGAACCTCTTGTTACCAGCTATGGGCCCAAGGGATTAGGGAAAGGGGAGGTTACTAGAACCTAGGAGGAGAAAGTCTTATAAAGAGGCCAACTTCTGAGGAACTTTGACCTTCAGTGGAGAGAGGAAGTCATCTTCATGGGGAGGGAACTTGGAAGATAAATGCCCTTACTTTCGTAATAACCCTGATCTCCTGTGAGGGCTCTCCATTGGCCGAAACCAATGGGAACTCAAAGAACAAGGGGCCCATTAATTTAACCCATACAGGTCAATGTCCTAGGGCAAAGAAAGGGCAGAAAGGGTGGAGAATGCATCTAGAGGGGCACATGAGATATCCAGCACATCTCTATAGAACAACCTCAATATTTGTTGGGGTGAGGCACACTGGCCACCAGGCCAGGTGAAGGAAGAGAGACATTCTGAGGGTCAAACTGCTTATAAACTGAATTCCCACTATTTTTGGTCATATTAGTTCCTGCTTTATTAAGGTACAAATGGCAAATAAAAATTGTATATATTTAAACTGTACAACATGATAAGCTGATATAGACATTGTAAAATGATTAATACCACAACCAAGTTAATTAACACATCTGCCACCTAACACAGTTACAATATTTTTGTGTGTGATGAGAACCCTTAAGATCTACTCTCTTAGCAAATTTCAGGTACACAATACAATACCATTAAGTATAGTCACTATGCTGTACATTGTATGCCAAGAACTTACTCATCTTATAAATGAAAGTTTGTACCCTTTAACCAACATATACCCATTCTCTCTTTACTGGAGCCACTGGCAAATGCCATTCTACCCTGCTTCTGTGAATTCAACCTTTTTAGATTTCACACATACATGAGATCATACAGTACATACTTGTCTTTCTCTGTCTGGCTTATTTCACTTAGCATAATGTCCTCCAGATTCACTAGTGTTGTCACAAATGGCAAGATTTCCTTCTTTTTATAGCTGAATAATATTCCATTCTACGTATATACCACATTTTCTTTCTTCGTTCTTCCATTAATGGACACTTCATTCATTTCAATATCTTGACTATTGTGAATACTGCAATAAACATGGGGCTGCAGATATCTCTTTGAGCTTGATTTCAATAACTTCAGATTTTATTCAGAAGTAGGATTGCTGCATCATATGGTAGATCTAGTTTTAATTTTTTGAGAAAATTTCATACTGCTATTCCATAGTGGCTGTGCCAATTTATATTCCATTCAACAGTGCACAAGGGTTCCCTTTTCTCCACACCCTCACCAACACTTGGTATTTCTTGTCTTTTTTAGAATAGCCATCCTAGCAGGTGTGAGTGGTATCTCATTGTGGTTTTGATTTGCGTTTCTCTGATTAGTGATAGTGAGCACCTTTTTATAAACCTGCTGGTCTTTTGGATGTTTTAGGAAAAGTGTCTACCTTATTTTGCAGTGTACACTGCACTCCCATGTATAACGTGCACCCACGTTTTTGGCGCAAACTTTCAGGGAAAAAAATCTTTTATTTTAATTTTTTAATTCAAATTCTCATTTGTTTACATTTAGGTACTTGCTTTTTGTATTATAAAGGAATTTTAGCATTTATTTTTTAACATATTATGGCATAAGAAACTTTATATAACAAATAATTACAAAACACAAGAACAGATACAAGGCACAAGAAGTTTTATGTACCGATAACAAATTTACGATATTTATGCATCATAAAAGACCAAGAACTCTTCGTCATTGCAAGTTCGTTGTAAATTCAATAAAACTAATTATCATATTCCAGGGTATTATTTTGTATATGGATATAATTATTGATTTCTAGAGTTATACTTTTAACTCATAAGCATAAATAAAATAATCAAAAACATTTATATAGATACAGAATTAGTACTACCCATGTATTCATATAACGGGCATCCTTATTTTTCCTCTCACAAACTTGGGCAAAGTAAGTGCACATTATACATGGCAAAATATAGTATTTAGTTTGTTGAGTTTTTAATCAGATTGTTGTTTTGCTACTGAATTATATGTGTTTCATGTATATTTTGGGTTTTAACTCCTTTTCACATATGTGATTTGAAAATATTTTCTTCCATTCCATAGATGGTCTTTTCATTTTGTTGATGGTTTATTTTACTGTGCAAGAGCTTCATGTTTTGATGTAGTCCCACTTGTTTATTTTTCCTTTTGTTGCCTGTGTTACTGACATATTATCAAAAAAAAATCATTGCCTAGATCAGTGTTAAGGAGCTTTCTTCCTATGTTTTATTCTAGGAGTTTGATGATTTTAGGTCTTACATCTAAGTCTTCAGTTGATTTCAAGTAAATTTTTGTGTACAGTATAAAATAAGTATCTAACTTCATTCTTTAACACCTGGATATGCAGTTTTCCCAAAACCACTTATTAAATAAAGGTTTATCCTTTCCTCATTGTGTGTTCTTGGCACTCTTATCAAATACTAGTTGACCATATAAACGAGGGCTTATTTCTGGGATCTCTGTTCTGTTCCATTGGTCTATGTGTCTGTTTTTGTTGTTGTTGTTTTCCAGTTTTATTGATGTGTCTAATTTTTTTAAAAAGATGTTCATTAAAATATAGCTAACATACAATATTGTATTAGTTTCAGGTGTACACCGTAGTTATTCATCATTTATATACCTAAAGAAGTGATCACCATAAGTCCAGCAACCATCTGACGCCATACTATGCTATCGCAATACTATTGACTATATTCCCTATGCTATTACATCCCTGTGACTTGTTTTATACACAAAAATTTGAACTTCTTATTCTCCTTCACCTTTCCCCCTGCCTTTTAAAAATTTTCAACTACAGTTCACATTCAGTATTATTTTAAATGTTTCAGGTGTACAGCATAGTGGTTAAACATTTATAATTTATAAAGTGATCCCCTTGACTAGTCTAGTACCCACCTGGCACTATAGATAGTGCACATTACATATTATTAACTATATTCCCAATGCTTTACTTAACATCCCATGACTATTTCATAACTACCAATTTGTACTCCTTAATCCCTTCCCCTTTTTCACCTTGCCCCACAACCCCACTCTCATCTGGCAACCATCAGATATGTGTATGTTTTTATGCCAGTACCACACTATTGTGATTACTACAGCTATGCAATATACTTTGAAGTCAGGAAATGTAATGCCTTCAGTTTTGCTTGTCTTTCTCGAGATTTCTTTGGCTATTCAGGGTCTTTTATAATTCCACATTAATTTTAAGATTGTTTTTTTTCTATTTCTGTGAGAAATGCAATTGGAATTTTGACAGGGATTACATTGAACCTGTAGATCATGTTAGATAGTGTGGATATTTTAACAAAATTCATTCTTCCAAACTAGGGAACTGTGGAAGCACCTGAGAAAGATTGATCTTAGCTGTGAATATCTGAAATGCAAGGCAATAACTCACCTGAGCTACCTAGATCATACATGGAGGGACCCAGCACCCCCAGGGCCAGGATAACAACAGGGCCACTCAGTACTTGGTCAACAGTCACACTTTGATGATGGCTGGAGCCTCTGACTTTTCTGTTCTTCCCAGAGCAGTGATTTTAATAACATTCAAGTTCTTCACTTGGGCCTTCCAAATATTATTAAGGCACTACACAATCTACAACAATAGGGCTAAAAATTTTGTTTCCTTTCCCAACCATTTATGTTTCCACTTATGCTCTCTCCTACAAAATATAGAATATGGGCTCTATAGTAATATGGAAAATAGAGTCAGTTCTGCTATAATGTGACATGTTTCTTAAAATCACAAATGGTATCCAAAATTTTGCAATTAACACCACAGGGCTTATGGGGTCATAGGGTGACAGGAACAACACTCTGAACCTTTATCAGTGACATGTAAAAGAAGATGGAAACCTGATAAAAAGAGTAGCACAAATTTACACCTAAATGGTTGAGAAATACACAGGTGCTTGAGGAAGTGAACATCACAAGTGTGGCAGCTAGTGAGCGACTAGGAAGTGGACAGAAGGTCAGCTGAAATGGGAGAAAATGTGTAACACTAGGTGTGGAAGAGTGTGACTTATGACACAGGGTGACTGAGATTGCCGGTAGATGTTTGAGGTGTGTGTGCTTTCACAAGCAGCTGTGTTCAGCTGGTGCAATTTTTTACTTTTACTTAGTGTTTCTTGTGGATAAATCTGTGCACAAGCAAACACAAAATTCTCATGTTCCCAATTGTTTTCTTAATATCATGTTGCATACATCATCTTAGAACAAAGTTATGCTTTTAAAACAAGCATTGTAATAGAACTGACCACTCTCTCCTCTAGCGCAAGCACTTGGGCCTACTCACTGTCTCCCAATTTCCCTTTACCTCTGATTCTGCACACAAGGTGAAAACGCATCTGTCATTAAACCTTCCTCTTTAGATTTGTTGACAGACAGGGAAGAAGTCAGAGCTCCATGGTGTGCAATAGGAGAGAAAAGGCTAAATACCATCACCTAATAATAATTTTTACCTGATCACATTTTAAAAATAAAATGATCCCATTAGCCTCGAATTCCATTAAGGAAAGAACTGTCCATTCTCTTTTTATCTTCAGTAAATTGCATAGTATTGGGTACATAGTAGGTGCCCAATGATGTCTGATGATTACATGAATGTACATTCCACTAGAATAACCATGATATCATGTCTTCTAATATCCTTAATATCCTGTTTAAGACTATGTAAATAGAAAAATAAGTTTAAAAAGGAATAAGCTGATATAAAGAGAGTGGGTAGCAATGCCTTTACACCTAAATGTATTTATCAGAAAACAACTTTGAAGTATAAGGATCTATTCTGCTGTTTCACAAGAGGATCGTGTAACCTAAAGACATATGGCAGGACTGAAGAAAGTGTGCTATGTAAATGGCAGACTCTAAAATATCAGGCCCAGACAGCCTGCTATTACTTTATTTCTGTGGCAGAAATTTATGGCCTAAAGTTACCACCAAAGTTTGCCAAAATTAAATTCTTGCTTATACTGATTTGTGTCCCAAATCTTCGTGAGATCCTTAAGAACCAAAGAGATACTTTGCTGCTTTGCTAAGTATATGGCACTTAAGAAGTATGTGGCACTTAGAAGCTGGACAAGAAAGCAAACTAGCTAAGCCAAGAAAATTTTCTGGAAAGAATTTTCTCTGATGTTCTTCATCTGAAGCACTAAATAGAAATTGCACAATTCAGATGTTTCTATCAAGAAGCACTTTAGTTTGGTAACTGAGCTGTTGAATTCCCTGTAGTTTCTAATATTTACTCAGTCTCCTCTGTTTTTGAGATATTTTTAATGGGAAGATTATCAGAGAGTCAGCACATTTTTTTACATGAAAATAAGCTAGATTTAAAAATAGTAATTGGCCCAGTTTCATGTTAGAAGGTCTATAAGAAATTACAAGGTCACCAAATAAAATTGAATATATTAGGAGGAATGTGTTGATAAATATTTTGGAAAAATCAAAAATCTTTTGAAAAATTATTACTTCGAAGAAATTTGTAATAAAACCAATAAAGTGAGGATCAAAATATGTGCCAGTCATTATTCCCCAACTACAAGGTCATTAAATGCCTTTGTTTATAAAAGAAATGATTAAATACAACCATTTTCACTAAACTATAATTCTAATTAAGACAAAAGCGATATACAATGTACCATTCCCAGAAAGGTCCATTTGCTTTCAGTGATCAAAATGCTTACTGGAGAACAGGAAGTAAAAGCAGGATGAAAGAGCCCCTAAAAATAGTGATCTAGTTCTGGTAAAAACTGGTGCTATGGAAAATTAAACCACAAATTGGAAGACATTCTAGTTATGTCCTACCAGAAAAGACAGGTCTTCATTCTACCTTAGTTACTGCCTAACTTTTAAGCAAGAGACCATTAATTTAATCATTCAACCGAAAAGACATAAGATTTAGAAAACATCTGTTCTTTGCCATAAGGGATATGCATGACACACAGTTTCTGCCTTCCAAGCGCATACAATCTAAATAAGAAGAAATAAGTTCAACATGACAAGAATTAAATATAAAACATTTGTTCAAGAGACATCACAAAGCAATGCATTGTTATTTACAAAGTGCATAATTACAATCTTTGCCTTTCTTTTGGGAAGGTATATAGAAAGTCCAATTATTTCTACAGTTAACTCAGTGCCAAACAGTGCATTATTGTGCTTGCACTACAATAAATATTAACTTATTACAATATGAGATTCAGAAGATAACCAGACTCAGTAACACAAATAACTTAATAAAAAGAGAAATCCTTTTTTCCTGAGTCATAAAAGCCCAACAAGGGATTCATGTTTTTTTGGCAGGATGAATTTTCAACAGGGAGCTACAAAACTGATTTTGAATAAAAGCAACAAATATATTAGTGAAGTAACTAAGTGCTAATCACTGAGAAAAGAAATAAGTCTGCATGCTTTCAGACTTGCCTAAGAACTTGGTTGTATGTAGCCAACAAGGAAAATTAGTTATAACAGATACAATCATTTGGGTTGATTCCTTTATCCTCAGCCCTTATTTGATTCTCTCCTGGTATTCCTCACTTTAGAGAATAGCCTTTCCTCCCCCAAAATCTCCCTTCTATTCAAAACTTTCTCCCCCACTATTCCTCCAAAACTGCTATCAAAAGTCATTTATGCTTCCACATTGCTACAACCAAAGTTCAACTTTCAGTCATCATACTTGACCTCCCAGCAGCCTTTATCACAATTGATCATTCCCTCCTCTTCAATACACTCTCTTTAGTTGACAGCGTATCCACTTAGTTCTTCCTCTTTTTCTTATTTCTGAACGTTGGATTGTCCAAGGGTTCCGTCTTTGATCTCCTTTCTCTCTCCATTCACTCCCAAAGTGACATCATCCATTGCCCACGGTTCTAAACTCCATACTTGACACCTCCTGATAAGAATGTAGATATCCAGCTCAAAACTTTCTATGCGGTCTAGACTTGAATATCCAACCTCCAACCTCATCCTTTCACTTTGATATCTACTAGGTATCTCAAACCCAGAAGGTCCAAAACTGAACTCCTAGCCTTCCCCACTTCATACTCAAATCAGAGCCTTCATCATCTCAGTCAAGGGCAGCTCCATCCTTCTAGCTTTTCAGGCCAAAAATCTCCATTTCCTACTCTATCAGGAAAGCAAGGGTGTTCTACTTTTAAATCCATTATCTGACTACTTGTTTCCACTTCCGTTACTATGTCTTTCATCCAAGCCATCATCAGCTCTTGTTTAGATTACAATAACCCCACGTCTCCCCACTTTGTCTTTGTTGCCCTGTAATACATTCTCAGAGAGGCAGCCCGAGTGAGACTTAAACATGAGTCAGATCATGTCACTTCTTTGCTCAAATAACCCTGACATGGCTCTACCTGTCATTCATTGCTCTAATACAAGCCACCATTATTATCTATGGTCAGTACTGGCACAATGACCTTTTACTTGGCTTTCTCACTTCCACTCTTGTTCTCCACTAAAGTCTATCTTCCACACACAGCCAGAAATATGTATAAAACCTTAATCATGTCATATCACTCTTCTCAAAACCTTTCAGTGATTCCCATCACACTTAGAATAAAATCCAAATCCTAGCCTGCCTTTGTAGGGTTCATATTGATTTCAATCCTATTTACACTCTAAATTTATATCTTTTCTTTCTCCACTTGCTCTCTCCACTCCAGTAAATTGATTTTCTAGAGATTCTTCAAATTTTGTCCTGCATTAGAACATTTTTACTTTGCTCTTCCTTCTGACTCTTCTTCCAGATTCCAGACTTTCTCATTGCTCACTTTTACCCTTCATTAAGTCTCCTCTTAAATGTTAGAGCTTCAAAGTCTTCCCTGACCACTCTACATTTTAAAAAGTCCCTTCACCTACTTTCAATATTTCCCTTTCATCTGGCTTTATTTTGCCTCATAGTATGCACTATATATGATAACATTCTACTATATATTTATTATTGACTCTTTCCTCAAAAATATAATCCCATGAATCAGGGGCTTTGTTCTGCCCACTGCTCTATCTCTAGTGCCTAGAAGACTCCTGGCACATAGTAGGCACTCAGAAAATACTCACTAAATGAATGAGTGAATGAATTATTAAGAGATTTACTTTAATTCTTGAGCTGGGCAAAGTAACAAGTGGACATATATTCTAATACACTAATTTTTAATGTTAAGAAATATTCAATTCCATTCAAAAGAATGAACTTTAGTCACCAGAAGAAAACATGTAGCCACTCAAAACAATCCATAGCATTACTTTGTTCCAAATTGTAGACAGACATAATTTGTTTTAGACAGAAAAATGTCTATGTATTTTTATAAAGATCTGTGACTTCTTTCTAAATGTAAAATTGGACAGGATTTTATTCTCTTCTATTCAGCTATTACCTCATATAGAAATTCAACTCCACAATTAATTGCTGAAGCAAAAATGAATAATCCCAGAACAAGGCTTTGCTTGAGATTAGAGTCACAAATCATAATCGCTTGGACCCCATCCCATCAACCAGATGCTCAAGGAAAAGAATTCTCTTTGAGGTTTCTCCAACTACAAATTTTTGCATCACAGGCAATGCTTTGCTGAGTATGTATGGCTAAAGTAGACAGACACGCCCCTCAACACTTAGTAAGGTTTTATCTATAAAACTTCAATGTGTTACTTCCCGTAAGTTTATCATCCATCTATCCAGATCATAACCAAAAAAACTAGTGATAAGGAAGAAAAAGTATGAGAAAAAATATGCACTGATATATTGCTACTGTTGGTTTTATCCTGTTTTGGATTCTGGTTTTGACTGTACTGTCTTAAATGTTGACGTCTGATATAGTTTCATCAAATGTTGACTTTCTTCCCTCAGGTTCATCTAAGTGCTAACCATGTGGAAATAATTACAATGTGCCATTATACATACATGAATTGTTTTATTAGCAGAGCACAGAAACATCTTTGAGAATTGGCTAAAATCTCAACAATGGTGCATGCAGTAATCCCTAAGCTATTTGCTAAATATTTGAGCAAACAGAGCATTGTTTATTGAGTTGTTAGCTCCCCATGTGCATTCTTGGAATGAAGTTGTAGGTTTTCTGTTTGATTTTAAGGGAGGTCACAACCAGAAAATCATAAGCCTGAACTAGAGAATATACACCAGCACTCTGTGTAAAAAAAAAAAAAAAAACGAAAATGAAAAAAAAACACCTTTTCTCTGATTTCTCACCTGTATCCAATGACTTCCCTAGCTCTACTAACTAGTATATCGTGATGATCTTCACTTTGGCCAGTTCCCCCTTTAAATGTGGGCACCGAACAATTCAGACATCATTTGTTAACTGCTGGAAGCAGTGACCTGTACTGGCCTGGGGATTTAAAAGACTTCAGGGTCATGTATTCCAGAGTAAAATGATCTTCCCACAGCTGGGCCTAAGAGGTCCCAGGCTCATTTCTTATGGTTTCCCTCCTATATTTTCATCTGTAAACACCCACCTCCCAGTTCAAAATGTCAGAGAAAAAACGTTTTCTCCGGCAGTTCCTGTTTTGGTCCTCCTTAACACTATTCCAAAGACAATCAGAGCTTTCAGTATCATGAACATTAAGGGTGGATGAACCTAAGAGATTTTCTAATCCATCTCTCTTCCTAAGGCAGGATCATGCCTTAATGATCTCAAGAGAATGACAGTTTGGTACCAAAAGAGCTTGACAGCAATTTAAGAGCGTCTCATCCTGTGCAATTCAACGTAATTGATTGTTTTACAGTCTGGGCCACTCTTAAGTCATGTGCATCAGGAAAAATGTCACAAAACTTTCCATGGGAGGAAAAAATCCTTGAACAATATATTTCACAGCAGTATTCTGGTGTATTGTTTTAACTTGTTGTTATCATTTAAAATTAAGACTATTCAGCATGAAAATTGTGTTTGCAAAACAGACTCATGTTGTCAGCAGTTGGGGCAAGGATATTTTATTAAGTACTGACAACTCATATCTTTTGCAATCTGGTGGCCTTCAGTAGTATTTAGTGTTTAAATAAATGGGATCTTTGGAGCTGAAACATCAGGAAGGTTTATGGATCAGGGCCTTTGCTACTGAGCTTTCCAACTGATATCTGAAAAAAATAGAGAGAAAATAAAAATTTATACCAATATTGCTGACACTAGTGGATTATTAGGAGCTATTTATTTTTTAAATAATTTAATGTTTCATAATTACCAATAGAGATATACATGAATAAATGGGGAAAAATTAACTTATACCAAATTACTATTTAATTTTAGGGTTGTTACTTGAATAGGGACCAATTAGTGTTTTGAGGGTGAATTATCAGAAGAAGCTAATTAAGTTATTTGATTACAACCTAAGGACATTTCATATAATAACACATAAAAAAAATGCCTTCCAGGGTTTTAGAAATCACAATTACATTTGATTCTAATTTATTTAAATTCCATTCCTTCTTTCTCTGGCTCTAATATTCGGAGCTATATTAACTTACCAAGATCTATTCTTTTCCTTCCCATGTCACATCAATATAAAAAATTAGGCACTTAGGTTAATAAAGTCTGGAAGGATTAAAATTAAGAGCTTTGTAACCCTCATGCCAACTGGAAACACCATACCACATAAAGCCTAAATAAAATTGGTTTGAAATGGATTTTCTTCTACTTCTGAAAGACGTTGTCCTTTTGCCTGGCTGCCCTATAAGCCCGCCCATTCGGGTTAATATCCAATAATATTTTTAGATATATCACAGTGTTGGTTCTGCTGGATCAATTTTTCCTAAAAATGATATCCTTTTAAAACATGCACATTCAAGTCTTCTTTAAGGAAAGTTTTCTTACATTATAGTTTAAAATATTTAATTCAAAAGCCCTCTTTTCACTCTGCTCTGCTGTACTGTATGTTACATTTACATTATAACTCACTGGCAGACTATAACATTTGGGAATGCCTAGCTTGTATGAGACTTTGTCTGAGTTATTTTACATATGTTATCATATGAACATATTTACAACCCCATGAGATAGGCATCGATATTTCCATTTTTACAGCTGATGACCAAGGGTCAGAACTAGTAGGTATCAGAGTTAGAATTTCATGTCTTTTTCCTCTAAAAATCTTATATTCTCTAATGTGTCATCATTATGAACAAAGGTGAACATACACAAATTCCATAACAACATAGAAAGGAATATACATATATCCATTTTTAGATTCTCTATTATCTGAATATAAAGCAATGTGGAAAAAATAAAAAAATGGTCAATCTAAGCAGGGGTTTTTTGTTTGTTTTAGCGCTGCCATTTGTTTATTTTCTTAATGATGGATGCAGCTATTACAACATCTCTTTAAGGTAATAATTCCATTTCAGAGAGGAAAAATGATGTAAAAACAGTGATTTTTTTTTAACTGTAGCACTAGATATCTCTGGCAAGTCACAAGTACAAGTAACGGTGTGTCATATGATCATGCAATAACAATTACATTACATGTAGCTTCAACAATATTTTCAACAAAAGAAGCTATGAAAATTTTTGTTTTTCTGGGGTTTTTTTCCCCTCTTGGATAGATAAATCCAAAGAGGCATTTTAGATATATAAAATGTTTTCCATTCAATTGTGTCTCAACACAAAGTTGTGCTTCTATTGTCAAAATGCTTTTAACTATATTAATGTGCTTGTGAGCTGGGAGATGTCCCATGGAACAGTATATAGCGATGTCTCTTTCTCTTCCACCACAAGATAAATACCCGGAAGGGACCCTTCATGGCTTCTGGCCAGCACAACAGATCCATGGCTGACCAATGGAGAACTCAAAGATGGTAGAAAGAATCATCATCCTTAAATGAGAGTATGTAAATTGTCCCAAAGGAAAATCCAAGCACTAACTCTGTCGGTTGCACTGCAGGGTAAGTTGTGGGAGCCCATGGAGCTGGATATTAATCCTGAAAAGGTAAAGAATGTCCCCCAAATATCACCATTGAGCGTTTGGCTAAATGTCTTATGCTATACGAGAACTGAATTAAACTTAGACTTTGATTCTGGAACTGAATGAAAAATCCTCTTACTTGCATATGAAAATATGTGGACTTTTCAATCATAAAATGATTTTAATGTGACTTTGATGTTCATGTACCTTTTCTGATTTTACATTCCATTTCAAGAATTTCCTTTAAATCGCCTAGATAAGCGGTTGGGAAATTCAGAAAAGGTCTTAAAAAAATAAGTCCCAGATGATTTGAGAAAACTTCCCCCACCCACTTAAGTTTTCTCTGGATTCGCTTCTGTCCTTTTGACATCGGTGTTGTGACTATGGAATCCTTATGTCACCTTCAATTTCCTGGTTAAGGGTTTCTGAACAAATCCCTATAACTCTGACTATCAGCAGTTGCTCCTTGATAATGTTTTCCATTTGCATCATTCCAGTGGCTACTGAAACTCTTCATTCCTCTTGTTCAAAATAACCTTGAGCCAAAAGATATCCTGATCTGAGGGCAGACGCCAAAGAGTCAGCTAGATCTCGTCCACTGAAATAAGGAAAGCAGCCTTCCTCAGCCTCTTTCAGCTTCTGTCTCCTTCTGCCCAGTGGAGTCCCTATTTTTCCCAGAGAGCAAAAATCACTTCAGCCAGAAAATGTGAATGTAGAAATTAGTACTAGAATTTCCTTTCAGCCAATTGCTATCAATCACCAAGAATTAGTAAGATGCACAGTTTAAATGGATAAAGGTGGTTTTCATGAGCAAAACCAAAAATACCATACTACCTTTTTAGAGGTGGTTCTCTTGGTTGTTAAATTATTTTCCTCGCCTCCCCAAACCCTCTTCAATGTAATGAGGCTGCCATACAAGAATAAATGTTACAGTGTTACAACTGGCTGCAAATTCTTTCAGAAAATAATGGGTAAAGGTGTCATCAGGGCAAAATAAGAAGGGCCAAGGGATTCGGAGTCGCTATAAACACCAGGGAACAAATCTTAGCACTCCGAGCCTCTGCTTTACCCCTTGCCTTCCCAGGGGCATTGACAGGACTGTATAGTGGAGTTTTTAGGTATCTGGTATTGGGAATGAAAGAACTAAAGTGAAAGAGAGTTGCACGGTAACATTTTAAAAGCTTTTAACAACAAAAACAAAAATACAATTTCTTTATGAGATATAAAAGTGTATAGGCTGGGCCGGCCGAGTGGCACGTTGGTTAGGAGTTGGCTTGGGATGCCAGCTCTGAGCAGCAGGGCCCTGGTTCAGATCCCACATGAGGGCCAGTGATGCTGCGCCCTCTAGAGCTAAAATGGTGAACAACAGCTTGACCTGGAGCTGGGCTGCCGTGAATCACCGGTGATGGCATAGGCTGCAGTGGGGCTGGTGGGCAGCGGACATGAGCTTTCGTGAGCTGCCATGAGTGGCCGTCCAATGGCCGGCGAGCGACTGCCTCACCCGGGAAGACTACAATGATAATACCAACATGGGCCAGTGAAGCGACATCCTCCACAACTAGACTGAAGAACAAAAGGACAGCAACTTGACTGTTTCCCCTTCTCTAATTCCCTAATAGATTCTTTAAAAAAAAAAAAGTGTATAGGCAAATGCAATAAACTGTCACAGCATAATAGTACAGAATGTGTTTGTTATTCTAACAACAGATGTCTGTCCAAAACAAACTTTCCAAATGCCATTTGGATTTGCACATTGACAAAAAGAGTGGCTTCTGGAATCAGAATCTGCTCCCCCACTTAATAACTATTTGACCTTGAGCCAGTTAAATCACACTCTAAGTCTCAGTTCTCTGATTTGTAAAATGGAAATAATGATGACGCTTATATCAGAGCACTGTTTTGTGTGTTATATGAACTAATCTGAAAAAAGCATTCTTCTCAGAATGCCTAACACAAAATAAATCCTCAAAAATATGAGCTCTATGTGAGAAAAGCAAGAGTACACCAGAAAAAAGCCTGAGGATGGGAAGAATGAGGGAAAGAGTCCTATTTTACAAAGGTGAACATCAAATATTTTAAATCTGGGTCAAAATCAACTCAGAAGGAACATAATACAATTCTTAAAAGGACACCCCAAAGAAGTATAGACCAAAAATATGCTGAGGAAAAGTGTCAAGATGACAAATTTATGCACTAGAAATATATAATAGGCTGTTAGAGGGAAAACTGGGGTGCTTTGTGGCCTATTCATATTTATTTCAAGAGAATGTAAAGGAAGAAAAATATGACCCTCATGTAAACTCTTTTCCAGCACTATTGTTGGAGTCAAGAGCTCATTTAATGCACAACAGGAACGTTTTTTGTCCGCTCATGAGAACTAGCATGAGGCAGAGAGAGCATTCCAGGGCAGAAAAGTTCCTATTTCAAGATAGTGCCGAACCCAATCATCTATTTATTAAGTCAACACAAATTTATTGAGTGATATCCATGCGCAGGCATGCGAATTAAAAAAAGAAAAAAAGAACAGTGAACAAAGCAAATGGGGCCCAGCTGTTTATTATGTTGACTATTGTAAATAATGATGCAATGAACATGGGAGTACAGATTTCATTTTGAGACCCTGATTTCAATTCTTTGGGATATATACCCAGAAGTGGGATTACCGGATCATAGGATAGTTCTACTTTTTAATTTTTGAGGAACTTCCATACTATTGGGCTGTCGGAAAATTCATGACGTATTTTTCTATGTTTGTCGTTGCAAAAATGCGTCATGACTTTTCCGACTACCCAATGTTTTCCATACTGGCTGCACCAATTTATATTCCCACTAACATCATAAAGTGTTCTAATTTCTCCACACCCTCACCAACACTAGTTTTCTTTTCTTTTTTTGATAATAGCCATCCTAACAGGAGTGAGGTGATCTCTCATTGTGGTTTTGATTAACATTTCCCTGATGATTAGTGGAGTTGAGCATCTTTTCATATACTTATTGGCTCTTTGTCATTCTACTTTGGAGGAATGTTTATACAACAGGTAGAAACAGAGAGTAAAACAGTAGTCGCCAGGAGGAAACGGAGAGTTGCTGTTCAAGGGGAATAAAAGTCCAGATAAGCAAGATTGAACAAGTTCTAGAGGTCTGCTCCACCATATTTTCCTTATGGTTACTAATAGTGTATTGTGCACTTAAAAATTTGTTAAGAGTGTACCTCTCACATTAAGCGAGAAAAACAATTTATATATATATATATATATATATATATATATATATATATATATATATATATATAATTGATTGCAGTGAGAGTTAAAAAAACAAAAGTAAGCATGGCTCACATTTTCATGGGGCTCACATTCCAGTGGGGAAAGGCCAGGTGTTAATTAAATAGTAATCCACACAGCTGTTTACTGCAACCTGAAGCAAAGTGCTATGAAGAAAAGAAATGTGGCCCTTTAGAGATCATAGAAAAACAACAATTCTTGAGAGCAAGGGGTGAGTGAGAATCTGGAGATGAAAGATTTATACTGAAATCTGAAATCTATTCAGTAACCATTTATAGTTAAATAGTAATCAATGGCAAGGAAGTTGAGTAGGGAAAAAGAAAGGGGTGTTCCCAGCCTTAGGGAACAGCATGTGCTAAGGAGGGTTGTGGTAGGAGGGTTTAACTGCAAGGCCAGCATGGCTGGAGAGCAGGAAAGGGGGTGGCGAGAAAACCCATAATCAATGATACCCTCTGCTTTCTGCTCTAATTCTATGTGAAGTGAACAGCACTCTCAGCTGAGGACTTAAGTCTGACTCCTGGTCCTAGCGTCTGACAAAATTGGGGACGCCTCCCTTTTTTGGTCAAGCCAGTACGTGGATTCTTTTGATAATTACGAAACAGAAATATCAGTAAAATAAGAGGCAGGAAATAACCAGAAAGTTTCATTCCATTCTCCCTTTATTGCTTACCAATGTCAGTGCTGAGAAATACGCTGGGAATACCCCACATGGCTCCTATAGTCTGAAGATGGGATTTGTCTGCTTCATAGCATCAGGGCTCCAGAGTGGGTGCAGTTCACTCTGAGGGCAAGACAACCTCTTAAGCAGCACAATTTCTAAAGGAGGGACATTTAAAAGGGATTTTATGGATCTTGTGGTTTTCTTCATTCATTAAGAATGGCAAACTATATCCAGGAAGTGACTCAAGGACTATACAGAGTAAGACTCACAGCTGGTAATCTCATCCGCTTCCCATGAGAAACCACATGGTGGCTTTGAGATGGCTTGGGTCCATAAAGGGGACTTTCCTGAGTGAGCCTAGTGAACAGGCTGATACAACAATCCAGGTGATAGATGATAAGGACCTGAAAAGGCAATAATAAGAGGGATGAAGTGGACCAAAGGGATTCCAAAAGTGTCAGGATCTGTGACTGAAAGCATGCTGTGGGGAGAGAAGGGAGGAGTCATGGATGGGTCCTATGGTTACTAACTGGGGTGACTTAGGGATTAGCTGGAGAAATAAAATGTTTTTGGACATTTTGAATTTGCATACCTAAAGAACATGCTGGCACGTTGTCCACAGCAACTGGATTTTAAAGCCTAAGATTCAGAAATGTCTGGCCTGAAGGTTTAGGATCTCCTTGATCAAAAGTAATGAATTTTACCCAGGTACTGTTGGTGGGATTGTAAATTGATGAAACCATTGTGGAAAACAGTATGGAGATTCCTCAAAAAATTAAAAATAGAACTACCATGTGATCCAGAAATTCCACTTCTGGGAATTTCGCCAAAGAAATAAAACATATTATACTGATCCTAAAAGATGTATGCACCCCTATGTTCATTGCAGCATTAATTACAGTAGCCAAGATACGGAAGCAACCTAGGTGTACCCTGATAGACAAATGCTAAAAGAAGAGGTGGTACATACATACAATGTAGTATTACTCAGCCATAAAAAAAATGGTATCTTACCATTTGCAATAACATGGATGGACCTAGAGGGTATTATGCTGAGTGAAATAAGTCAGACAGAGAAAGACAAATACCATATGATCTCACTTATGTGTGGAAAATACAAAACAACATAAACGAACAAACAAAACAAATCAGAAACAAACATGCAGGGAACAATTGATCGTTGCCAGATGGGAGGGGAGTGGGGGGTTTAGAAGTACAAACTGCCAGTTATAAAAATGGTTATGGGGATGTGAAGTACAACATAGGGAATATAGCCAATAGTATTGCAATAACTATGTATGGTGTCAGATGGATACTAGACTTATGGTGATCACTTTGTAAAGTATATAAAGGTCTAATCACTATATTATATACCTGAAACTATTATAATATTATATGTCAACTATATGTTTTTAAAAAATAATAGATTTTAGCATCAGCGGTGACAGAGGCACACACAGGAAGTGTGCAGCGTGCAAACAGCACAGGAGCCAAACAGATGTGGTAAGACATAGAGGAAAGCCAGCTCACAGAGGCTGTGGAGTTTGGCGAAAATAAAAATGATCAATGACATTAAAGGCATCAAAGAGTTTCAGTGAGATAAGACCTGGAAAAATTCTTCATTGTGTTTGACAATTAGTCTTTGTGACCTTAGCAAGAATGATTTTGGTACAGTGGATGGAGCAGAAGTCAGATTCCAAATGGCTGGGGAATGAATGGCAGGTAAGAAAGTGGAACGGGGGGGGGGGGGGGGGAGTCTATGGTTCTGAGAAGCTTTGATGAGAAGAGTGAATATGTATTAGATGATTGTTAGAGGGGGTTACAGGTCAAGGAGTTTGTAGTTGTTGCTGTGTACAGGTGTTTTAAATAGAAGGCTGAAATGGAGAAACTGAATAGAAATCAGGGTTCAAAGTTTCAATTCAGTTGCTCTGTAAACTAGGTAAAGTCACTTATTCCTTAAGAAGCGATCCTTTTTTAAATTTCTGTAATGAACTATATGTCTGTATAGTCTCCTCTTAGGAAGGTCAGTGCTCATTTCAGGGGAACATGGGAGAGCCATTTGGTGCCTTAACAAGGCAGAACCCTTTTCCATCCTTTAAAAATAAATATTTGCACCCAGGCATAGTGATGAGAGTGGACACAGTTTAGGATTAACTCTGTGAGGCCAAGCTAAATCAAGCCTTTGCCCTAGGCTCCAGAAAACCCATGTCTGCAAGCTAATAATGTCCAAATAACTGTTTCTATAAGGGGAAAAATTGTAATTTTCTCCTCCTGGAAAGAGGCTCTTTTTTTTGCCTATTCATTCTTTTTTCTAATTATGGGTTTCATTACACTTCATCAATTTGCAGACTTAGCTCTGGTCAAAATGTGTCTGTCTGTCAGTCTCTGCTTACTGTGTATATGGTCTATCTTGCCTTTGCTCACCTCTGGCCAAGTTCTGTGAGGACTGGGTCTCTGCCTTTTTTCACTGAGTCCATCTTGATGGATTGCTTTAACCAAGGCCTCTCCTAAGCATGGAGGATGTCCTTGCTCTGGGAGGTTTCTATTCACTTTTTTTTTTTAAGATTTTTTTTTATTGGGGAATTGGGGAATGGGGAACAGACAAGTTGCTGTCCTTTTGTTCTTCAGTCTAGTTGTGGAGGATGTTGCTTCACTGGCCCACGTTGGCACCATCATTGCGCTCTTCCCGGGCCAGGCAGATCAGTCGCCAGCTTCTGGACGGCTGCTCACGCCAGCTGCCGGCTGCTCACGCTGGCTGCTGGCCACATACAGTAGCCCATGGCAACCCACTGCCACAGGGGCTGCAGCCTACGCCGTCGCCAGCAACTCACGGCAGCCCAGCTCCAGGTTGAGCTGTTGTTCAGCATCTTAGCTGTAGAGGGCAGTGTCACAGCATCTTAGCTGTGGAGGGCAGTGTCACTGGCCCTCATATGTGGGATCCGAACCGGGGCCCTCTGGCGTCCAGGCCAGCTCTTAACCAATGCGCCACTCGGCCGACCCGGTTTCTACTCACTTTTGGCCTTAGTGGCATTTGTCTAAGGCTGGGCCCTCTTCTTTCAGGATCCCTGGCCCCTTCTTCTCATTATGCTTTCTGGGGTACATGTCGGCTATGAGCAGACTCTTTGTCCCAATGGGCTACGTAGAGAGCTTGAAAATTTAACAAATGGCCTAGATAAAGGGTCTCACAGCATATCATCTGTTTACTGCCAAAAGATGAATACGATGTATTTCAGACCGCACGTGACAACAGATCAAAATAATGAATGCACCATCTTGGAAGAGCTGGGAGATAATTAAAAAGAAAAATTTACAGAGGTCAATAAAGAACAAATTCCCAGAAAACAGACTCTCAGCTGGAAACTTGTATGCAGCTGGCTCACTCGGGAGGAACTCACAGGGGCAACACCTGTAAGGGAGTGAGGGCAGTAAACTGGGTGGAGGAAGAAGGTGAACTGTGAGGCAGTTGTGACACAGATGACAGGCCCTCAGGGAGCTGGAAGCTGGGTTGGCCCTTCAATGATCTCCTGAATTGAGGTTGGGGGCTGGGTCTTTGTCATTAGATGTGGGCTGCCCCTATGAATGGGGACCTAAGGAGGGGCTCAGCTCTGAGCTGTCATTAGTCATCACCCATGGCAGCTGGGCAATAAGTGATTTGATCCTAAAGGATCAGGCAGCCACCACAGCATTTACTATACTTGTCATCCCTCTGGGATATAAAACTGCGCAGAGGAGTCCAATACAAAGCAGAGTCAGGTGAGGCTGCTCTGGTTATAAATGGGATGCAAAATTCTACCTCACTCTTGCCTGTCCTTACTTCCTGTTCTCCCTCCAAGGCAGCTCTGAGAGTGCATACTCATTTTAGGGTCGCAGCAGTTCTTGCTTAATCCTCAAGTACCCCCACATCTGAGACCCCAAAGAAGCCCCTTTGGGGAGGCCACTCTCCACCTTTGAATTTTGCTTCCTCTCACTTCCCACCTCAGCTCTCAAAACCCCATCACCACTCATCTGAAACTGATAATAACCTTTCATTTAATTTAAAACAATTAAAAGAAAGAAAGAAAAAACACACACCACCACAGCTCACCTCTTGAGAGGGGAGCCACTAAATAATTCCTGTCACCTCTAAAAGGAATGTTCTATGATAGGAGTGAAATGATCTGAAAATCATGATCAAGGATTTTTTTCACTGAAACCGATTCATCCCTGTGGAGAGTGTTCAGGTTTTCTTTCTTGGAGAAATTTCCCCTGCATACTTGGCTTCCTCTTTGAAGAAGAATATAATTATAGAAAAGAACAGAGAACACCATGCAGATTAAAATGATAGGTTCTTAGTCCTTATAGAAACCTGGATGCTGAGTTGAACAGCATTCCGATGCCCTTGAGTTCACCTTTCAATGTGAGCTTTCTCAGAGCTGGAAACTTTTTCAATCAGGCAGACTAGCTGACTTACCTCCTCTCTTCTTTCACTTAACCATTTACCTCCCTTGCCTCATGCTAAGGAGCACATTAAATTGCTTTCATACCTGCTTATTTTCCTCTAAAACTGCCTTTCCTTTAGCTTCTCTACTGAGTTCCTTTGATATCTTTGTTCAAATGGAAAATAATACATCTCAGTCCCTGCTGACATTAAAACAACAAAGCTGCCTGCTGCTCAGAATTGTCCATACATTGCATCCATCATTTACAAGCTCTTTCCACAAAAACGAGGTGGAATTTGTATTTGTGATGCTTCTCTTTTTTCCCCCCTGACTATCCTCTCACCTCTTCTCACCCTTCTCCCTCACCGGCTCAACCACACATATTAAAATCACTAAGGGCAATTCTAGGAGCTGCTTGCATGTTTCCTTATGCCAGCAATGATTTTTTTTTTTTGGCTCATTATCCATTACAGTACATTTGGCTGAATGCCTATGTATTCACTCTGCTTACTCAGCTAAAGCATGTAGCCTGAAAAGATTTCAACTGTCAAATTCAAGAAAGTGGTTTTAGGACAGTATTTGAAAATGGAGAAACCTTTATTGACACATGCTATGAATCCACAGTTAATGTTGTTACCGAGTCTTGGGCCAAGTTACCTCTTTTCATCAGGTGCCAAAATAAGAAAGGATGACACAGGGCACAGAAGCATCCCATCAAACCACCAAGAAGCTGACGTGTCCAGTAGGAACGATAGAAAACTTGCCTTCTTGCCTGTCAGATATAACCTTTTCTTCTCAACTTGGTACTTTTCTAAAATGTAGGGAATGTGTGCTTGCATTTCTTAGGTTTGTATATTAAAACTTCTGGAAAGTAGCATTAAAAGCACTTGATTGTTCAAATAAGACTGTTTTTATTTCAATAACACAGACTCCCTTCCCCTTTATAATATGGTTCCCTCCTGTGGTCATCTTTTTCTGTAGAAGCCCCAAATATCCATACCTCTCCAATTGTTCACTCAAAGGGAGCTTCTATGTCTACTCTTTAGGATAAATTCAGCAGGCCCCGTAATTAACAGCCCTGCCCTCTACCCACCTCAACTGAAACTTGTGAAGCTATTACGTTCAGAATATTCCAATGAAAAACCAAAGTGGCAGCTATATGCCACACCAGAATGAACCATTTTTCCATGTGCATACATTCGATCTCTTTCCCACGAAAGCTAACGCTTTTGATTTCATCAGTAAATCACTTGTAATCAAGACATTCAAGCTCAGGTTCAAAGAGACTGGAATTTCAGCCCTTGGAATTGACGGGGATAAATTTGTCAGATAGAGAGTCACATGTCCAAGCAGTGAAAAAGGAGGACCCATTACCTCAGGGAAAAAAAATATAACTGAAAATTTGACCCAGGCATAAAACTAAAGTTGAAAGCTTACTAAGGATTTGCTCTTCCCTTTCTCATACTTTTGACTGCTTTTTCTATCATGATTTGAAACATATCATAGCTGTCTGTCTAAGTCCAATCCCTGTAGCTTAACTATAAGAGAAACTTCTCTTTGTATGTCATCAGCCACATAATCAAGTTAACTTTAGAAATTTCATGTGGAAAGAGTGGTTACTTACATCAGAGTTCATAGACACATGTCACCTAGAAACACTTGCAGAGGCCTATCCACTCTAACAGTCACCAGGTCTAGCTAAAGGAAAGAGAGAGAGTTAGTTGCCTTTTGTGTTTTCAAAAAGACAATAGTTGTTTTCACCTTCATAAAAGTCAAAAGATAAAATGGCCTCTTTATAAAATGCATTATGCAAAAGCTCAGATTGAGTGGTGTTTATAAACCTGCCCATTTTGAAAATGACCAAAACTGAAAGACTTTTAGAACTAAAAGGGATTGATTATCTAGTCCTGTCCCTTTTATTTCATGAATGAAGCCACTGGAGGCTGCAGAAGTTAGAGAGAGAACATCTGCTTCTCCTTCCTAGGACAAACTCAACAGACCACATAGTCAACAGCCTCTGCCTCTACCTACCTCAACTGAACCCATTATGACTGAATCATTCAATGAAAGCTAAAGTGGCAGCTACTTGCCACATTAGAATTAACATTTTCTCCCAGCCTCCTTACTCCACATTCAATGAGTTTTTATATTGTGCTTCTCCCCTAAGAGTGAACAGCATTCATTTTTCATCAAATAATAGCATAAAATATTCTGCTTTGTAAATGACCAATAACATGGCAGATAGAGATTATTAAATTACCTAAAGAGATTGCTTATTTAGAGATCTGAGCAGGTCAGAGAATTCTCATATCCTGTGATCTGATGGTCATCACTTTTCTTAACAGGGATTAAATATCACTTTGGAAGGAAGAATCAGAAAGCCAGATCCATGCTGTTTTTTTAAATGACAGAGACAATGGTAAAGTTCTCTTTTATTTTTAAGACATATCAACTAAATATATGAGGACTGACGATTAAGTTCACAAACTCAACCTAGAAAATTGCTACATACTTCATTGCTGAAATCACTATGGTCACCTTCGAGGTACTCTCCTTGGAAAGCTATGCACTAATAGCAGCACCAAGTCCATCCTTCAAAGCAATTTTGGAACTCTTTCTCTGGAATGGCCACCAGAGCTGTCATCATATTAACTTTGATGTCCTGAATGTCACCAAAATGCCATCCTTTCAATATTTATTTTATCTTCAGTAAAGAAAGAAGTCATTGGGGGCCAGATCAGGGAAGCAGGGAGGGTGTTCCAATACAGTTATTTGCTTACTGGCTAAAAACTGCCTCACAGAAAGTGCCATGTGAGCTGGTGCATTGTTGTGATGCAAGGGCCATGAACTGTTGGCAAAAAGCTCAGGTTGTTTTCATCTAACTTTATCACACAGCCCTTTCAGCACTTTCAATAGTGGTTAACTGTTTGTCCATTTAACACAAATCCATAATGGTTAATCCCTCTGATATCAAAAAAGGTTAGCAACATCGTTTTGACTCTTGATTTGCACTGACAGAACTGTTTTGGTCATGGAGAATTGGCTGACTTCCATTGTGCATTTTGATGCTTTGTTTCAGGGTCATATTGGTACACCCATGTTTATTACCAGTGATAACATGGCCCAAAACATCGCCTTGCCTCTCCAAAAGGTCTTGGTAAACTTAGGCTATACTTTGCTTTTGTTCATAGGTGAGCTCCTTCGGGACTATTTTTGCACACACCTTTCTCATGCCAAGATTTTCAGGTAAGATTTTCCTAACTGTTTCTCTATTGATGTTTACTTGGTCTGCTATGTTTCTCACAGTCAGTCGACAATTTTGATGCACAATTTGATGAATTTTTGCAATGTTTTCATCAGTTCTGCTCGTTACTGGCTGCCCTGACCTCTCTTCATCAGTGACGTTGTTCTCTCCCCGCAGAAAAACGTTTAGTCCATTTGGACACTGCCATTTTCTTCATGGCATTATCTCCATAAACTTGGACTAACATGTCCCTGATTTCACTTCCACCCGTGCCAAGTTTAACAAGAAATTTAATCTTTGTTCTTTGCTCTAATTCAAGCACATTCTCACGACAGCACACAAAAACACATAACAATAATAAACTGCCGCACGTCGACACGAACACAGCTGTGAGACACTGATATACCGAGATTATGAAACCTTACCGAGCTGTTTGTACAGTGCTGCCAATGTAAGTGCACAGTGGCAAGTTCGCAAACTTAATTGTCTTACATCATCATGTAGCTAAATAGCCAGTATAATTTTCATGTCTTTTGGCAATTTTGCTTTTAGTTTATAGGTTAGGTTTAACAACAAGGCCACCTAAATGAATATCTTGTGACTTTCTTGCTTAAGTGTTTGCCAGATCTATGTTATTTAGAAACATTGAAATCAGCGCTTCTGTCTAGTAAGTTCATTTGAATGTGAATGGAATCTTGAAATCAGTACTTTAGGTGGGGAAACACTTTCTTGTATGACTTCCTAGACACAATTACTAAAGGATGAGTACTTCTTATTCAGTAAAAATAGTAAAAAGTAAACTTCAGCTTGTCTCATGTTAAAAACAAACATAAGAATACAATATGTTGAGGGATCCAGTGACCACTGATATCTGAAATTATGTTAGTAAGATGAGACAATGTGTGAGTCCTCCAAATTGTTAAGGCCCAGCTGGAAACATAACTGTGAAAATCCCAAAGTGGAACAGAAGGTGCAAGGTAGACATTCCTGACAGGCAATGTTAGGAGGTGATAGCCAGTCGTGCCTGCTATCTCTTTTGGTTTATACCTCACTTTTTTTGAAGTTATTAAACAAAAAGAAAACTTCAAGCCTATTGATACACGGGCAAAGGAAAACTATAAAGACAAACCATAGAAAAGGTGAAATTTATAGCATATAAGACACAGTTCAGAGATAATTTCATTTCTGTATTAGTATATAAAGTCTTAACCAGCCTACTTAATGCCAAACACAGTTACAATTTCCTCAAGAGATAGATAAAAACTCTCCAAACATAATGCAAAATAAAAATAAATAAATAAATTTGAAGCAGATATTAAATCACCCCCCCCACTCTTCCTTTTTTAAAATCATAGACAAGTCATAATCTTTTATGTACAATCATTTACCAGGAAAAGATAGCAAAGTATAAACACTGGGAGATCTTTTAATAAATAATTACTGTAACCAGAGTCCTGAGGGAATTCGAATATTGAGAGAAGATAAACCTTAATGGACTGAATAGGCTAAAATTATGTCCTGAGATTGTTTTATTTTTCCAAGCCTTAAAGGCAATACAGTAGAAAGTGATAAATTAGAAGGGCACAGGCAAGGTAAGGTTTTGGAGGGGGGTTTTCTCCCAATATACTTGATTTCTACTACCGAACAAAAGTTCAGATATATATATATATATATATATATATATATATATATATATATATATATATATATATAAAATGTTTGAAAAGCTCAGGCACTTTTTTTTCTTCAGGAAAATTCAATGCTTCAGCTCTTGCCTAAGTTTTATTCAGCTACTACTAATAACTTTTTAAGATTGGTCCCACAACTTAAGACATCTGGGAGGTTTCCAGAAAAAGAAAAATCAGTATATGTGCAGATCCTCACTATAAGCCAAGAAAAGGAAGCGTGTGTTCATGGAAAAATATACCATCCTTGCATCCAATTCCCAAAGAGTGCATTTTGGCATTAGTATTTTGCCTCCGAAGATTTAAGTGATTCAGGTAAAAATTTACTAGGTTACATTTTTATTTCCCACATGGAAACACTCTTAGCTAAAAAGATGTTTCTCTTTGTTTTAGTAGACTTGTTTGGTAAACTTTAAATTAAAAACTACATTTAATGACCGAATAGTGGGATGTGTAGATGAGTAGATTAGCCATAAATCAAATGGATAATGGTAGATCCTAGGCTGTAGGAAAATAAGTGTTGGCTATCACACCAAATTTTAACTGTATATTTGAAAAATTTTATAGTTAAATGCTGAGGGGGAAAAAAAATCACAGTTAAAAAGGAATGACCTTTCTGAATACCACCACCACCAAAAGATTTATTTCACCAGCTGCAAGTCAAAGCAAACAGCAGCGACCTTTCAAGTAAGTCTGTGATGGGATTAGTTCACATCATGTAGAGGTATTAGACTCAGAGGGTGGGGTCCAAATTGAAGACGCATTTGGCAGATATGCGAGGTCAGCAAACAGACTAAATGAAGATTCAGTGTATGAAGATTGAATATTATTCATTCAAAAATACATATTTTAACCTCTCTGCAAAGCCTGTACGCTAGAGACAGATTAGACACTCAGGAGACCTCACAACATCTAAGGCAAAAAAAAAAGAGAGGCGACAGGCCTAGACAAGTTAGGACCACGGAATCTGGAGATGCCCTCATCTCCCCAGGTGCCTCTTTCCCCCAACCTGGTTCCTTTCTTTCATTTCTTACCCACAATTAGTAAAGTCTCCATCAATTGAAAGCATCTGGCAAGCCCAGATATTTCAGCAACAGGAACAGGCCCAAGGCTCATGGTACCCCAGGTGGGAGGACAGATGCCTGGGCAGGGAGGGAGCAACAGGGTCCTGGGTGGGTTCAGTACAACTGAAGCCCATGTGGGCCAGTAGGAGCAGCACCCTGGGCCTTAGGAGCCCAGGGCCAACTTTTGGCCTCATGATTTGTCATTTAGCCACCTGGGGGAGATAAGAGCTTTCAAGTGTGATTTTTTCAGGTAGAGAAAGGCTGAGTCCCACAGTTGTTGACGGCTTCAGACTACTATAGAACAGCAGTCCTCAATGTTTTTGACCTCAGGAGACTTTTACACTTTTAAAAATTATTTCACTTCACAGAATACCCTCAAGATCCATCCATGTTGTCACAAATGGCAAAATCTCATTTTTTATGGCTGAGTGGTATTCTATTATAGTATACGAGTGTATATATCACATCTTCGTTATTCATTCATCCATCGGTGGACACTAGAGTTATTTCCACTTCTTGGTTGTTGTAAATAATGCTGCTATTAACCAACGTTACCTCAGTAAAAATTAATTTAAAAAACGAAGAAGTACTTGTATGAAGTGAAAATGAATGAATGAATAAATAAATAAATAAATACATAAATAAATAAATAAATAAATAAATAAATAAATAAAAATTATTGACAACATCCAAAGTGTTTTTGTTTATGAGGGTCACATCAATAATTACATTAGAAATTAAAATGGAGAATTTAAAAAATATTTAGTTTTGACCTCATGGATCCCCTGAGAAAGTCAGCAATCCCCCCACTGAAGTGGTCCCTAGAACAATCTTTGAGAACCACTGACACACTTTGAGGGTTCTTAACAATATTTGCCACTGTAGAAGTTGCCTCCAGACTGGTCATGGTAATATACAAACACACACACACACACACAAATAAAGTTTGAAGTAGTAATGAGTTTCAAGGAGAGGTGAATGATCTGGTCACTTAATATATATCACCAAAATGGCTAAGACAACTTTGAAATAGCAGGCAAATTATTCTCCAGGTTTGAATTATTCAAGGGGTTTTGCTTTCTTCCCCCTCTGAGCCTTTAAAACTCATTTTTTTAAACAATTTAGCTGCTGGGAAACACAGTTACAAATTATTTCTTCATGCTCCAATCTCCATTATATGGACAAGTACTAAACTGATTGAACCCAACACAAGGCATCAGGGTCTGGGAGATGGGTCTTTACCATCCAATAGACATCTAACCATGTCCTGTCTCTCTGCACAGGTCTCAATGAGTCCATACTAAGTCCCCAGACATATCAGGAACCCGACTTCTAAACATGTGCTCATGCCCTCTGTCTATGTAGCAAACTCCGACTCATTCTACAACCCAAATTATATTTGGCAATTGTCATCTAATAACTAAGCCTTGTTTTTAAGAAAGAACACAAATCCTTGGGGAGGACATAAATCTCCCAAGATCCCATACAATTAATTGACCTAGACAAGAATAATACGAAGGCCATCTTTGATCATCATCATTCACACTCCAATTAATTTTCTCCTGTGCCTCTGTATGCAAAGTAGACTGCACTCCTGACTCAGTGAGTCAAATATATTCATCTTTCATGTTAGAACTGGAAGGCCATTTATTTATGTTATGCTTCTTTTTTATATTTCACTTAAAATAATGCAAAGTTCTATAACAATAAATGTTATCTGTGTTTAGATCTGAACTGCGGGTCATTCAAGGGTAAAGGCCATGTCTACATTTCTTCAGCCTTTCCTCTTTCAATTTATACAGTGCTCTGCCACATGAGTGACTCCTTAAGAGTTAAAGAATCACACAGTGTTTTCTCCTCTTCAGAATCATCTATTTAATTTCATTACTAATTGTTTCACCCATTCACTCAGCCAACAAATATTTATTAGACATCGATCAATGTGTTAGATGTTGGGGATTCATGGTCTCCATTTGTCTTTCTTATAAAGTTATTTACACCCAGGGAGAGTTCCAGAAGCTTGTATGATCCTGGTAACACCAACGTATTGCCTAAACCCAAATTCTCAAAGCTTTGCCACCACCATCATCAAAAAAACCATCAGGAAGAGCCCCATTGGGTTGATCTCATTCGCATGAATGCTCACTTCTTTCCATACAACTCTATTACCCACTAGCTGCCACCCTTCTCCATCTCCTCAAACCTTTCCCTGGGCCTTCTGTAACTCACAGCAAAACCAGCTAAATCCTCAGCTCTGCTTGGAATATTCCTTTCAACCTTTGATCTGAAACCTGGTCCAACAAGAACCTCTGAACTATGCTCCCTGAAGACCTCTTCAGTGGAGACCCCTATTCTACTACATCTACATAACCTCTCAGCCTGGAGGTGAGGTAGGTGTCCTCCTTGCTTATCACTGCTGCTTCCAGACTTTTGTCCCTCTATCCTCTCTACAGCCCAAAACATTGAAGCTCATGTCATCAGAGCATCGACAAATATTTCTTCACTGTCCTGGGCACTAGAGATTTAGCAGTAAAACTAGAGCAAGATAGTTCTGCTGTCTGGAATCTAGTAAAGGGAAAACATACAAAATAAAGTAAAAGAAACACATGTTGGGTTGTCAGAAAAGTCATGCCATATTTTTTTTCTATGTTTTTCATTGCAAAAATGCATCATGACTTTTTTGACAACCCAAGAGTATGTTAGATGGTGATAGTTCCTATTGACAGGAATAAAGCAGGAAATAGGGAAAATATCACATTAGGATAGATGGGGAGGGTGATTTTTATAGAATGGTCAGGAATGATCTTACTGAGAAAAATGAACTATAAGCAAAGCCCTCAGCGAAACCACGGTAAAGTCAGAAGAGGCTAGCATTCCAGGCAGAGTCGGGATAGAAAGCACACAGGCCTCAAGGAGCAGCAAAGACACCAGGAAGTTTATCTGCTCACCTTGTTGCAGTCATCAGTCACTCTTGGTCACAGCCCTCATTCTTTAAAGGTTTAGCTCCTGGTTCATTGTTACTGTCCTCAATGCCATCGTAACTCTTGGTGATTTCAACATCCATGTAGGTGCTCCTTCAATACTCTGGCCTCTCAACCCCCTTTTCTCTTATGACCTCCTCAGCCTTACTCGTATATTCATTCCCCAGGGTCATACCCTAGATTTGTCATTCCCAGTAACCCAAGGCTTCCAATACTTCAACTTGAAGCATCTCACCTTCTGACCCCACTTCTTTTTCTAACTTAGTCCCTCACAATATTCAGCTTCAACAATTCTTCCAACCTAATGGCTTATACAATCCATTGGCACTTCCGCCTCTTCGGTACATCCCATCTCCTCACGTCCTCATTTCCCGCCTTATCCAACCTGGAGTCCCTGGTCCCTTATTATAATCCCTGTACACATCCTCAGAGACTTTGCTTTGCTTTCCCTCCATTTTCCTTCCTCAGCAAAACTCCAGTCCTGGTTAAATCTAATTCTTGGCCTACTTGATGCTCCTATTTATCTGTGAGTGGACATTTAGGTTGTTTCTGGTTGGGGGCCATTAGGAATAAAGCAGATTCACCCAGACTTCACCTTTGCTCACATCATCCCTCCTAATGTAGGATGTGCCTGCCCTTTTTTCTCTCTCCCATGCAGGAATCCAATTACATAAGTGTTGGCCAAGGCTCAGAAAGCCAAAAGCTCTTATCCTTCTCTTTGTAAAGCAATTTCAAACTATCCACATATTTTAATAAAAATTTTAGACACACTCTACAGGTTAGAACATAGCAGCAAATTCTCTTAGAAGCCTTGGCTACCATCATGCCTCTTGGCAATAGTGATGCAATAAGTATATGGGTAAGGGCAAAGGGTCACACAGCAAGATAAGGAAAAGGACACTAAATAATACAGTCCCTCCTGATGTGCTCTGTCTAGGGCAGCCCCAGCTGTACCATAAGACTGTGGGGAAAATCCCCATATGCCTTTTGGGGTAACCCAATGCTAATAATATTAGCCCTTGCCTAGCCCTCAAACTCTGAAGCCCTTTTGTTTCTCAGCTCCCTACTTGGGCCCCATCTGAGGGTCTAGCATCCTACATTCTAGTTCTCACACCAGTCTGACATAAGCCAAACAGGATAGCGTTCTCAACACAACACATAGCCAGACACATCAAGTCCTCTCGACTTAAAACAGAAAGAAAAAAAAAAAAGAATAAAGCAGGAATGAATATTCCTGTAAAAGTCTTTTTCTACATGTATTTTCATTTTTCTTGGGAAAATACATAGGAAGAAAACTGATGGGTCATAGGGTTGATTTAACTTCATGAGAAACAGTCAAACTATTTCCAAAGTGGTTGTATTGTTTTAGAATCCCCAGCAATGTCCGACAATTCCAGTAGATTAACATGTTCTCCTACGTTTTAACCAGAAGTGGAAACCAGTACGTCTTAATGACTGATTAAAATTCAGTGTAAGCAAGACGATGCACAACTTACTCCTTGTAGCCTCATAAAATGACCAAGTGTGCTTCAGTAACAACAGCCATTTCCCCGAAGAGAGAAAAAACGACATATGTATTCTTTCATGAAAAAGAAAAAGGAATAAATGCTGCCTTACATCCTAGGAATTGAAAAATTGCTTCATTGCTGCTGCTGACACTGGAAATTCCGTATCATCTGTCTAACATAGAGACCTCTATTGTTATGTATTAAAATAATATTTACTATAAATGGAGTTGGTTACAGGCAGTAACTGTTGGTAATCAAACTTTCATAAAGATTTTGGGTCAGTGGACTGAAAATAACTACAGACCTATAATGAATGGGTCAGGCTCTAAAGCTTTATGATCCATCTTGGTCAAAGTTCTCCTTCCTTAGCTTGCATTAGCATCTTGGATTTTAACACAAATGCAGCACTGTTATCAGTATATCAATATGCTTTACAATATTGTTCTGAATACTTTATGGTTTAGAAATAATCTTCCAAGAGAGTGTCATCTGTAGTAATTTAGCATTGCTACAACAAAGCACTCCCTCCCCCAAGCTGGACAGATCTACAAAGAGCTGACTTTCTCTGGATATCAGAACACTAGATTGGGACATATAAACATTCAAAGCATCGTGAGACTGAGAGTCTGCTTCCTTGTCCTGGAGTGTCCAGGATGAATTAATCATGGAGTCTCACTCAGCAAGGAACAACAGAATTTTTTTAGATAATGAAATATTTTAGACATCAAGGAATAAGATAAACTCTCAAATCCCAACTGTTTTCGTGTAAAAGGATACAAGTGCATGTGCAATGTTAATGTCCATGAGAACAAAAAATAAAATTAGTCAGGAGTATTCAGAAAAGAGAAGTAAATGAGGTCACACTAGCTTTAATAATTAAAGCAGTGTGGTGCCAGCACATTAATTCACAGCAGACAGATCAGTGATCAGTAGAATTATATATATATATATATATATATATATATATATATATATATAATTTTCACAGACTTAATTGTCAGGCCCCATGTGTGAGTGTGTATGTGTGTGTGTGTGTGTGTGTGTGTGTGTTTTGTTTTTTGGTGTGTTTGGAACTTTATAACTTTAACATGTAAACTATAAAAATTTGAGCTGTCTATATTCTGCCTTGTGAGTTTTACCCAGAAAATGTGTCAACAGAAAGAAAAGGGAATGAAGCTGACAGAAAAATGCACAAAGTACATAAAGACCTCTGGTTGTTTCATTCAATGACTTAGTCTAGCTTCTGTCGAACCTTACGCTCTGTAATATTCCCCTGTGGATTACTTACTTCATATTTATTTTTTAAAGATGGTCAAACAAGTGTCTTTACTTAAGAGATTTAACTATAACAAATTCTACTTCAAAACATCTCTCCATTTCAGGCAAGTAGTACATAAATAATATTCCTCTTGCAAGGCAACATGCATGTCATATATTGCTTTGACCAAAAAGTATAAAAAAAAGAGTTAGACTTTATAAGTAGAACACCGT